>NW_020955730.1:172143-182678 GCF_003031625.1 Empidonax traillii | reverse complement strand
CATGTAGAACCTGCTTGAGTAATATGGAGAATATGCCCCATGTATTATTTTCCAGGTCAGTGAAGCTCCAAATACTAGATGCAACCATCAGAAAGTTTCCTTCAGTCTATGCCTGGTGGCAACTCTGAGTGCCTCTAGACTTGATTTTCAGAAGTTCCAGATTGTCTCAGTTTCCGGTGTAATCAAGTGGAACTGTGGCTGCTGATCTTCAAGCTTAAGCACAGCTTGAGTTATAGACTTCAAGACTCTAATGAAATATTTTGTTCTTAACCTGCTGTGCAGATATGGGTTAGCTGTAGCTTTGGGTCCCCTGTCTTAACTGCCTCAGGGTTGGATTGATGGGAAGGTTGTTTCTGAAAGAAAACAAAAATTATTCGTTATGTAGAAAAGTGTGAAAACAGGCCATTTTCAGTGTGTTTTTGCTGTATCCCACCACTTTTACCTGTCCTCCCTGAAAGGCAGACTTGGTTGTATGCACTTGTATTGTCTGAAACTAGTTTTTGTTCACAGACTTAGCCAGACTCCCTTAGGTAGTGTTAATTCACTTGTATCACCAGGCCAATTCTGGCACAACTCATCAGCAGGAGGAGAGGCTTGTCCTGAATCTCCTGTGAGTTCAGCCGATGGAGCAGTGTTAGATAATGCAAGTCCCCAGGTAAGATGCAGGGTTGCAGATTATTTCTCAAAAAGCTTCTCTTTATATTATCCCTGCACTTCTCACTCCACGTGCCAAAACTGTTGTGCCAACCTGCCTCCGGAGCCCCCCTTCTGTGCCCTCTCTTGCATGCTCAGGTCCCAAGGACAGGCTGAACCCAAGTGACAGATCCAGTGGGGCGTGGTGTGAGCTGCAGGGCAGGAACAACCCTCACACAGTTGCCTTCAGCCAGCTGCCCTCTGGAAGCAGCTTTTGTGCTGGATCCCACCTCACAGCACATGGGAAAGAGAGACTCACCGGTGCTGCAGGGTAGGAGCTGGCAGGGTGGACAATCCCAGACCCACGCCTAGCTGACGCCGGCCTGCGTGGGACAAGCCTATGTGTGTCCCCGGCAAGCACAGAGCCCATCCTGGCACTACCTTCTGGAAGCATCTGCTTTTCTCTCACCACTGACCAGGAGGTCTCTGTAACCATCTCGGTAGATACCTGCGATGGCCCAGGAACAAGGTGGCCAGAGATGGCCTACAAGCATGAATAGTTCCCACAGGTGCTTTAATCTTGTCAAGGGTATGGTGTTTTTGCAGTCCTGCATATAAATTAAGAGAGCAGAGATCTAATTACCTCACAACATTCGTTAGAATGATAGTAGCTATTTATTTTTAAGTGTTTTGGATTAGGCTCAGGGCCTGAAAAAATAGAGAGGAAAGCCAAATCTTGAGCTTTTGTGGCTTTTTTTTTTTTTCCCCAGGACTACCTTGCTGAAGGATGCTTGAGGAATGCCTGGAGCCCTTGGCTGCAGGAAGGGGGCAAAAAGAGGTGAACTGCTTTGCCTATCAAGTATGAGGTTATGCAATGATAAATCCTCCCAGATGACTTGTCAAGTGCCTCTGCTGAGCAGGGACAAGTACAGAATAAGGGCAGCATCACTCAATAAAATTTGCAAAATCAAAAGACGAGAAGAGAGCATTTGCAACCCACTAAATGTCCCTTCATAGCTTTGTTGCCTGACAACTTGGCCGAACAGCAATAACGTCACCTGTCACAGGCTCTTGTGGACAAGTCTCATCCAGCTCTGGGCTTTCATTTGCAGCTGGAACATTTTGTCAGATGTCTTTTAATTTACTTGGCTGCTCAACAGGCAAACACACCAGACTGTATTCTTACCCATCCTTTAACAAAGTAGATAGCTCAACTAATATTAATGTTTTAAGGTAACTGCTGCTTCCTTATTGCATACCATGGTAGAGACTTCAACATGTACAGTATTAATTGAAATCTTCCATAGGAGCTTTAGCAGAGCTTGCCTGAAATGGTCTCCAACCACTGGCAAGGGCAGCCAGAGCCCTCGGGGAGAGGTTCAAGTGAGTGTGGCTGATTCACCTACGTCATGCCTCTATGTTGTTTCCAGTCATCTATTCCTGATTAATACCCTGTGTGAGTGCTGTTTCTGCAAAATCAGAGTGCATTGTTCCTGCTTAATTCAACCTTCGAGCTGCTTTTAAGAAATGGCAACGACACTTTATATTTGCATCTCACCTTAATCAGTGCTAACTTGCAAGTGCGGGCAAGTCCTGGGGTACATGATTCATTATCTTAGAGGAGCAAGAGCAATGTAATGAATATGCTGAGTGACCTAAGGCAGGATCTTTTATCCAGCCATCTCATGGAGGGGATCTGAAATGAATTTTGCCTTGAAGATTTTTGGGAAGGAAATGGCATCGTTTTCTTCACTTGATCATTAAAAAAAAAAAAAAATAGGAAAGAAACCAAGGAAAATCAAACCAACGTTTTGATGGGATACACTCTTTGCATTGCTCTTGCAGAATAAACTGGGAAAAATACATTTTCACTCTCATATAGATTGCCATCTACAGATGTTTCTTAATTCAGAGGGCTACCTGTTTTCATGGCATCCATATCAATGGCAGGAGCACTCATGGACAGCAGACATCCCTCAGATGTAGGAGGAGGAATATTGCCAAGTTACCTGGGCTCTCATCAGTCACACTGAAGATGGGCAGTTAGTCATTCACTCATGTGAAGTAGATTGTCCTGGACCAAATCTCTTATTTGTCCAGTGACAGACAAGCACCCAGATGAAACTGGCATTTTTGGGAAGGCAGAAGGAGCTTACCAAGGGTGTATGTGTGTTACTTGGCACCCTGAGAATATCTACGAAAGCCAGGCTTCCCTTCTAAGTAAGCCACACTGCTTATCCTTGTACCTTCATAGCCATCAGAAAGCATCACCTGGTGTTTGCCTCTCATTCTATTCTCCATAGAGATAGGCCAGAAAAGCCAGTGATATTCCTGTGAGAGCTGTAGAGTATTTTAGAGGTGAGATCCACTGTGCAGATGGAAAAAACCCCATGGTTTGTATGGTCTGGGGAAGGTCTGCTTGTGTCAGAACACAAGAGCAGGGTGAACAATACAAAATCACTGGCATTTTGCACAGGTGTGCTTTGCTTTGTTCAAAAAAGGAGACAAGGAATCTCACAGTATTTGAGATGAATTATTTTCTTCTCTTGCTTTTTTTGAGCCATGAGTGTCCATTTTTATGGTTGGAGTGGTTTCTGAGAGCTGATTCACATCTGGACTATTTTCTGATCTCCATGGCAAACTCCACACTCTTATACAGCTAATGTCTATATGTCCTTCTGCAATTGTGGCTGGGAGCTTCTTTCCCCTACCCCAAAAAGCCCTTATGTTGCAGTAGATTTCTCTTCTGGAGATCTCTGTACTGCTGATGTAGTCTGAAAACTTGAAGAGAGAGCTCTCTTCCTTGTTTTCAGAGTAAGACTCAGTGTCCTAACTCATTCATCAATGCACTTAAAATCAGCCTGCCAGTCTGCAAGGTGAGTTTGGAAGGCCCTGGGAAAGGAAGCACCTTGATTTGTGCTCAGTCTGCAAATCCCAGACCCTGGTGTTTGAAAGGACTTTGGCCCTGAGAGCTCAGGAGCAAACCATAGGCTCAGTAATATGGGTCAAGCCACAATAAATGAGTTGATCATTGACCTTGTCTTATTTTCCTGTTTGTGAATTACCCAGGAATGCACTTGGCTGTTTGCAAAGGGTAGGTCAACCAGTTCTAAATAAAATTTGTACTTCTTAGCTTTGCTCTTTTTAATGCCTGGAAGTAAGAAACAGAGCCATGGGAATAATAAAACAGCATGACCACGAACACCATATAAAGCTCTAGTGAGGAATCACAGCAAAAGACATAGCAAAGGTCAGACTCTATTGCGTTTTTTTATTCTAAAATGGGATTTTGTGTGTGTGTTTGGGTTTTTAAATGACCTTTGTTTTTGTCATGATCCCTCTTAAAAAAAAATCCCTGAGTGCACAGTGGGCCCCGAAACTCTGCCACCATTCACTCTTGTATGCTGGAGAACTAAAGGAAGTGACCTCTGCAAAACAGGAATGGTGGGTATGATGGGAAATGGGGTGGTGAGTGCAGACAGGGGTAACAACAACAGCATCACACGTTGCCAGATCCTGATATATCCATTCCGATACCTCATGTGTGCTGAGTGCACGGGATCTTTGGGCTGATGACATCCAACTTTGCAGGTGTGATGTTACTATCTTGATTTACATCACAGCCTTGTATAACAAACAGTTTTTCAGCTCGACAAGGAGGTGGACATGCATGGCAAAGGGTGGAAATGGATTTGGTACTGTCATTGGTACTGTCACAAGGGACATCTCAACAAGCACAGCTTTAACCACAGGGACTTTGCTTCCAGATGAGCCCATAGCTCCATCTGTAGATACTCTTTGATGGGATGCGCAATCTTGTTCCTTTTCCAAATACTGCTCCCTCCCACACATGCATATGCACCATAGAAATGCTGGCAGGACTTCCAGGTCACCCACATCCACGTGCTTTGGGCTGCACTGTTAGAATCAACAATTCAGAGAGGGCACCATGAACTCGAAATGTTTCCCTAGCAGAACAACAAGGAAATTTGTGATGTCAAAAACAACTCACTAACCTTTTCTTCTAATGAAATGTCCTGGCTCCACATATGATATCTATAATCTAGCAGAAGTCAGCTCTCTGCCACATGTCAAAATTTAGTTTGTTTGTTCTAAGCTAGTTGGTGTAAAGTAAATTAATACTGGTTATTTAATAGCATGATGATGAAATATGGGTTACTCCACACTTGACTCTGTGTCCTAGATAGTAACGCATGAATTTTTTAATAGGATCCACTTTCCTTATATTCAAAATCAGTCATGAGAGTGATAAATGAGGCTAATAATAAACAAACCATGCAAAGGCCTTTGGGATCTCACAGAAACAAGGTTCAGATGGCTGCACAGTGATGGAGATTCCCCACAGCTCACGTAGAGGAATGACTGCCAAGTGTTAGCAGTCACACAGTGGCAGCTCCCAGAGGGCATTTCTTCACAATGGCAAAACAACCTCAGCCAAGGGAAAGGTATGTAACATCCAGGTTAGGAAGTTTCATGGCTTCTCATTGTTTTATATGAACACGTTTTCTCATGAGAAAAATTGCATTGCACGTGCCTGATTTTCATAATTTCCCTCCCCATGACACTTCAATTGTCCCTAGTTGAAGACAGTCTACTGGGATTATTAGCCAGAGAAGCTGCTGCAGCTACAGCTATCAAGTGAAATAAAGGAGGCAGAGGAGCAGTCTCCTCATTTTTAAGGTAATTAGCGATGGAGAAGATTTATGGTCATTGCGTTTATCGACTGTTTAATTTATTGAGCAAATAGCCCTGTGACAGAAACAAATGTAAGCTGAGTAGAAGTATTCCAGTGAAAGATCAGGCTGGAAAGCGTCTTTCAAATAGTAACTGGCAAATGTTGTGGGGGGACACAAGACTTTATCTTGCAAACATATTGTTCACCACTTCTCTAGCATCTGATGGCATCCTGCGTGTCATAGGTTTTAAGACTTTAATGCACGCAAAAGACTAAACTTTCTCTTCAGAAGTGACTAGGCAGCTCACAGGGCAAAACTACAGATTCTTAATCATTATAAATGCAGAGAAAATAAGGATCTAGAACTATAATGGGCCATTAATAATTATTATCAAGATGCCTTACAAAATATAGGTGCAGAGAGGTCTAATTCCCCAATCTACAGAGCTGCAAGGCAACATCCCTCCATTTCAGGTCTAGGGGAAGGAATGACAGGCCACCAGCTCCAGCCCTTCAGGCTGTGGCCTGGCATGGTGTGACAGATGGAAACAGAGGGCAGATGTCTCCTCCCATGGCATTTCCCATGTCCCCTTCTACCAGCCCCTAAGGCTAAAATGGAGGGAGCATCACAGGAAGCTTGCTCAGCAGCTGGTGCCTACTTGTGAGGAAAAAATGACATTTTGAAGCCAGGCATTTGGCAGGCTGGGATTTAGAAACATGAAGGGGTTATTGCTGGAAGTTCACAGGCACATATACAATGTGGAAAAGATGTCACAAGATTATCGATGAGGCTAGGTCATTAGCCAAGGGTGACATGTAATTTGGTGGATGATTGCCAACTGAAATGACCATCTGTGTCAAATCAAATTAAACTGGCCATCAGTACACTTGTCAGCTTAAAATAAAGAAAAAAATCAAGGAAGCAAGACTTTATTTTCTGAACTGTCAGTTCACTTCTACAACACTGAAAACCTGGGCTCACCACTAAATAGATGGTGAGCATGTACTTAACTTGCAGCATTCAGGCCAACTCTATGAGAAGAAAAGGCATTACTCTCAATGCAAAATATCCTATCTCATTAATGAAAAAAAAACCCAAACCAAAACAAAAAAACCTAAGCATTATTTTAGCAAAAGAAAAATCTGTTTCTGAGAGGTTTCTAATTTTCTTTAACAAAGATGAACATAGTTTTATGTCTATTCTTAATGAATAAAAAACCATCTCCCACTTCCTCCTTCTTTGACTGGAGTTCTTTCAACCATCTTTACCTGAAAATGTATTTTTCTGTGAGGAATGAAACTAGAGGATGAGATGTGCCAGCCTAGTCCCTGTGCCAGCCTAGTCCCTCAAGCCTCATAGTGTTGTTTATTCGTTTGGTTAAGAAGAGGTGCTGTGGAAAGGGAAAGACTGCATAGTTTGTTTTTCTGCCTGAAAGACAGGATTTCCCTATTGTGCCTTGGCCTGAGTAGCTGTGTATGGTGCTCTCTCTCCTCTCATGCAGTGAGGACTCCCCATCCTATTTCAGTCTGCTGAAACCACCGCCTTTTCCTAGAGTGCCACAATTAAAGCAGCTTAATGAGTTTGCATACGTCAGCCAAATTTCCTTCGGTGATATTTAAACTAATGTGATTTATTTCGCAGTTGCTGTGGATTAATGCACAGGATCAACTCCTGCTGTTCACCTTATGCCTGGTAATAGGCATTAAGTTGCTCCCATATGATGCTTTGTCTGAGCCCTTGAGCCCCGAGGAAGCAGCCCCAGATGCTGCACTGAAGCCAGTGTGTTGCCTAACTTGTCCAATATTATCTGGCTAAGAGTGACCAGGTTGGACAGCTCTGGGGAAAATAAAACAAACCTTCGCTATGACACAGAGTGCCTTTCTTACAATTCTGAAACTTATGATTATTTTCTTTTTAGTCTTCATCTTTCATTTTTCAGGACTAAATTTTCTCAGTCCAGATATCCCTTTCCATCCTCGAAATATCTTCCTCATTAATATCTCCAACCAAAGGAGAATATATATATATGACACCACTGAGAAATGTGGGCCATCTGATCTTGGCCACCAGCTGTTTGGGTACTAGTTAGTTTTTCACAGGCTTTCCAGGGGTTTACTGAAGTCTCAATTAGAGCTTAGACCAAAATAATAATAAAAAAAAAGTGATCAACAGGTATGAATGGAAACTGAGGACCAAGGTCACACTGAACCCCTGATATTCTCCTCTCTATCTTAAGTGAGCACATTTACTGACTCCTTTGATTGTTTTGGCTTTGAAGGTCTATCATTTCGGTGGCCTATGTGGGAAATTGATGTTCTGATAATACAGATCCCATCAGTGGAATGAGCAGCGATGAACTCACTGCCACAAATCAAATCCTGAATAGCAACATGCTTTTTACATCTGTAAGTATTTGCTTTAGGGCTAAAACATTTCACACTTGGTGCAAACCCACATGTAGTTAGAAAAGTATAGGTAGCATTTCCACAAATATCCAGTGGCAGTGTTAGATTTGTGCCAGCTCTGAGGATGAAAGCCTCTCCTCTGCAGAAGAGCAGTGCAACAGCAGCATGCCTTTTAACCTGGGAGGATTTAGGGAGTGTGAGAATTACAAGAGTAGTTCTCTGAAACAATACAGAAATATACTTCTGGAAGAGTACAGTGAAATGTATTTTCGCAAAATGTCCATGAATATTTGCTGAAATTGGATTTTGAATTGACTACCACAATGAGTCAGATAAGACGTCAGACAAACACAAATGTATCATTGAACTAGTGTTGGTTCATGCAGTTTAAACTACAAATATTCTTAAATACTTGCAAAACAATTAACAGGAAAATTCTCCTGGGTTGGACAAGGGAGTTTCATTTACAATAAGCTATTCATATGACAAATGATTAATAAAAAATTAGTCTACACATCCAATCATGAAGTCTGGGGGTTTTTTAGGGAGTCAAAAAAGAAGAGAAAGGGAATAATTCTCATTATACTCATGGCAAGAAGACTGTGAATGATGATGCACTCAAAAACTTTCCATGTTTCTGTACAGTAAAAATTAGTCTCACCTTTTCCCCCTGCTCTTTCATAATTTTAAACTCGCTTTTAAAAGTTCAAGCCTGTCATGTAGTTAATCCTCACTGAGAGCTAGTGTAGATGACATGTTTGAAAATAATTGGTCATAGGAATAAGAAAGTTATCAATGCTGAAATTCACTGGCTTCTTTTAGAGAAGACATTCTCTAGAAGACATTCCCTACAAGACAGGAAATTAGTTTACTTATCCTACTCTTGTGAGTGGATTTAGTAAAACACAGCTCAAAACAGCTCAGTTGTTGAATGAGCTTTGTTTTCATTGCCAGCTTTTATTATCTACCGCTATTCAAGCTTTCTACTGTCTTAGTGGCACAGGGCCAGTCATGAAAATCTGTGTTAACTCACCACTCTTGCTGCCACCTCAGTTTTACTAGACAAACTTCCCTAAATTAAAAGAAGGATAAGATTGAATATTCAAGCACTCAAAAGTTTGAAAAGTTGAGGAAAAATTATAAACTATAACTTTATGTTAAAACACAGGCTTAATTTATGTGGTGGCATGTAATATTTCAAAAAAAGTGTTGTCCATACACATCATTATTCAATTTTTTTTTGACAGAAAATAAAATACGCAGCACACATGACAAAACACCAAACAGAAGATTATTTAATTTTGTCTTCAATGTTTCTAACACACTCCTGCTTTAGGAACTCAAGGAGCCAACTCTGACCCCAGCCGAGGGGAAGGGATGAAATCTCCACTTTCCCCTTGTGGTCTTGGTTCTTCTGCGTAAAGTCAGTGGGTCTGTGGACCTTGGTGAGGGAGCTGCTGCATTTTGGGGCCTTTTTCTGTTACCTGCATTGGTTTCCTGACAGAGGAGATGTGCAGGATCACATATATGGCACAGGAAATGAAAAATATCTGCTGGAGAGGAGAGAAGTGTTCCTAGATGTTACAGTCCTCTGGCCAGTCCTGTGTCTTTTTAGCACCATCTATATCTTGAGTCAGTTCTATAAGTAAGTAAATGCTTTACTCTCTCTGTGTTTCTGTCCCTTTCTACACTGTCTTTGTAATGTTGTCAAAAAAAAACAGTCAAGCTTTGGGGATGTTGGGAAAGCAGGGCAACACAGGCACAGCTGTATCTGCTGCCACTCTCCCTGTGAGGCTACAGAAGCTTTTACAGCTCAGACAATTATCACAAGTTTGCCTGTTGCCAAAGCTTCTCTGTTCATCATTTACAGTATTTCAAATGAGAAATACATCCAAAACCTCATACTATCCTCCAGGATATAGGCACACAAGGATCGAAGATCAGTGACTTATAGGTAGCCATGAAAACAACCTTTCCAGAGATGCTGCTATGCAGAGCAACACATAAACTCAGTTGAAACATCTGACACATATAAAAGTTTGCAGGAAAGAGTCCCAGGTGTTGATAGAAATGCTACAGCCAAATCCCTTCTCTGAACATCTATTCATAAAAGTAGGTCCCCAGATGCATGAATCATTGCCCCAGGAAGTGAAAAATACATTGCTGAGATTTTGATCTGAGTAGGCTGTTGCTCACTCTCTCAGTTTCATTCAGTGCTGTCAAAAATGCCCTACTGCATCCCAGAGGTAGTGGATGAAAGAAAACCTGTGCCTATCATTTCCACATTAGTTGCTTATGAGTTTGAAACATATATATTCTTCTGAGTTTATGTGTATGGGCATAAATATACATAGAGAGAGAGATCTGAGATTAGCTTAGGTGGTTAGAGCACAGTGCTAACAATGCCAGGGTTGTGGGTTTGATCCTCGTAGGGGCCATTCACTTAAAATTTGGACTTGATGATCCTTGCGTGTCTCTTCCAACTCAGAATGTTCAGTGATCCTGTGATCTTTGTATGTCTATTTGTATGTATACACAAGTAGACATACATAGTATGCATTATAGACATGGACCAAGTTTGTTATAAAAATTATAAGCAACAATCAAAGAGGGTCATGTGACATTGGAACAGATTGTCCAGAAAAGCTGTGTATGCTCCATCCCTAGGAACTGTTGAAGGCCGAGTTGGAGGGAATTTTGAGCAACCAGGTCTAGTGGAAGGTGTCCTTGCTCACAGCAAGGGGATTGAAACTGGATGATCTTTAAAGTCCCTTCTAAAGCCAACCATTCTATGACTCTG
>NW_020955730.1:52858-171453 GCF_003031625.1 Empidonax traillii | reverse complement strand
CTAGACAAATGCCTGTCAGGATAGTTGCTGATGGAAACCATATGTTTTGTAGTAATTTGTTTAGAACACAATGCAATGGATTAAAAAGTGTACTACGTGCATCCTGTATACGTGTATCAAAAAGTATTATACAAGGTGTGGCTCATAATGTTAGGACTGTTCTTGCTAGACAGTTAGACCTCACTGGTAACTTTTTGTCTAGCAATATAGCATGGTTCAACAGTTTTGATGCTTACTACACTGACACCTCTGATGGTAAACTGAATCTCTAGCCAGACAGGTCAGAAGGAGAGGTAGACCTTGGGAAAAAAGCAAGACACAAACCTGCTCCCTTCAGGTGGGTGTTTGTAGATCACTGCTCTAGCCCATACACTAATTATCCTGCTGCTCCTTGCTTAGAGATGCAGGTTATGGAGATGGAGAGAGGCACAGAAGGATTTCACCTCTTGTTCTTTTGAGTTTGTTATTCCTGTTACTCACTGAATTCCCTCAGAGGATAGCTAATAGTGATCTTCTTCTGCAAACAATGCAAGATGTATACTGGGCCTCAAAGTCCATCAGGATAGACTTTGGTCCTCAGAAAACAGATCTCCTCCCATGGCGCCTCAGGACAACCCCTCCAATAATTTCCACTTCCTCAAGATATTTTACCTTTCTGCAAGAGTAGCCACAATATTTGTAGTTGGTGAAAGACAGTGTAAAGGGTTGCTGACACCTGAGATGGCCTCATGAGTTATGACACAGAGCAAACTAACCAGAGTGATATGCACAGCAGATTTTATTTTCCCATCTGTGAGATGCATATTGGGCTCCACATTCCTGTAAAAGAAAACATTAGAACTGTTCACTATGTCTGGAAAATTGCTGAATGACAGCATGGGGAATAGGGTGTTTCTCATTGACAGGGCTGTCTACTAAATAAGAACTAGCTCCAGTCAGTGTTACCTGGGCTAAACAAGAGTAGATGAGTTGATTGTGTATGTGTTCACATCTCCATGGTGAGATATAACTCACAGACCCTGGTGCAAGGAAAGAAATGGCATTCTCCACTCCAGTTGTGCACTTATACCCTTCCACCTTCAGCCCAGCACCTGAGTCTCCCCGGTCCCAAGGCTGCTGTGCAGCTGAATATCTTACACCTGAGAGATGTGCAGCCATGGTGGACACATTATGTTAATCTGGTAAAAATCAAGAGTTCCTCAAAGTAACTGTGGTGCTTCAGTTCCTTACCACCCAACTATCTTGCCAGCCTGACTGCAATGTGCTGGAGCTGCTCTTCAAGGGCCTCTTTGCTCAGAACAGCAGAGTAGAGAGTGCAAAGACTTTGTTGTCCCAAAGTATGTGAACTCGTCTTCCGCAAGTGAGTCCTCTGAAAAGAACCAGACCATGTTACCTCAGATCCTCAGATTAAATTACCGTTTTGTGGAAGCCCTGAGAACTTCAGTCATCTCTCGAGCAGCAGCACCTGCACGTGAGAGCACACACATACACACCAGTCAATTCTGCACAGGACTGTGTGTCCACATGCATGTGTACATACAGCTGGTGCATACACCTACACACTGGCACACTATGAATAGCTACATCTATATGTCGTCTCATAGTTAAATGAGCAGCTTTTAGTACGCAGACATAGGTGTGGGTAGTATGTGTGTCTCCCTCCCACGGGCATTTGTAACTGTGTCTCTCTTTGCACGCATGCACAGCCCGTATCTGCATAAAAAGGCTAGAAGCTGGCATCGGCAGCATTCTGCTCTTCCTGAAGGAAGAGCTGATGTGTGTAATAGCTCCAACAGAAGCAGGAGTGGGCAGCTCGTCCCAGCAGCACACTGCAGTTTCCTAGGTAACTGAACTTGAAATAAGGTGATGTCTGGAGCTGGGTTTTATCAAATCAATTTGCTGAAGGTGCATACATTGGGGGAAAAAACCCTCGTGTAGGATCCTACTCACTGTAAAAGCCAACAATATACCACTTATTTATTTTAGTAGTTGAGGAGTTTGTTGCCTTTTAATGATAGGCAAGGACATTTTCCCATTGAAGCCATCTGTGCGGGTAGGGACGTGTAGAAAATATGACTGTGCATGTTATGCATTATTTACACAAGGCCACAGCTATGTGCTTTGCAGACAAATGAAGAAAAGACAGATCCTTGCCCTGAGGAGGCTGCATGATGGGCTCAGGTCCCACCTTGCCTGTTTCTGGTAACTCACTTTACCCATATGAGCAGCCTGAGTACAGCAGCCAGACTGACACAGGGTAAGTTTCCTCTTCTGTCGTAGAGTTCCTAAATGATGGTGGGCCACATGGTTGGGGCAAGGTCTACAAAAATATCTCTGTGCTTACCTAGAGTGTCTGGGTGAATCTGAGATCAGTGGGAGGGAGAGCAATATCTGTAGGAAAACCAGACATAGCTTCTCTGGGTATACCTCTGTCCAGGAAACCAAAATGAGACAAGGGCATGTGCCTAGGATCCAGAGCACATTTGCCTCTGCTGTTGAATTACATCCATCATGATCTCGTCTTGTGCCAGGTAGCGCTCAGTCAAGCAATACTTAAGCACTGCCTGGGCATGGCATGGGCCAAACAACGTAGGAAGTGATACAGAGTGTGCCATTTTGGTATGTCCTCCTACACTGTCCCCCAGAAGAAGTTCTCCTTGTGCAGTCCTCTCAGACTAGTCCTCAAATCACTCTGAACTCAGCATAATCCAGGTAAAAAGGCCCTGACTAGCAGGATCTGATTTCTGTCAGGTTTTAACTAGATGAGACAACTACACTTGTCATCTCAGGATCATGGGAGTAAACAACACAGCTATTCCTATGGCAGCCTCACAGTGATGGCATTGAGCAAGAGTGGTGGACGCTCTCACTACCTGCTTTTAGACTGTACGAAATGGACGTGAGGCTTCCACAAGCCTTTTGGCTAAGTTGGGACAAACTAACACAGCTAAACATTGTTTACAAGCAAGTGTCCAGCCAGACTGACCTATCCATTGGAAGTCTTGATGCTAAACTCTTCTGGCTTTGTGAGGGAGGGACTGCCACTGAGCCCCTTTGCAAACCTGCTGAAGACCAGAGATCCTGCCCATCTGGCTTCAAGCACCCCTCTTTGTAACCCTTGTGAGGACTGAGAGGCTCAACATCATGGGTGTGGATGGAAAGGATGCTGAACACATCCCACCATTTCCTCAACCAAGAGTCTTCCATAGAAACTGCATCAAACAAAGCAGCAGTAGCCTGGAACCACATTTGTCCAGCAATCCACTGTGTCACAAGCTGGGAACAACCTCCTTTCCATACCCTGCATGTACCTGGGGTAAACAGCATGATTCCTGGGTGGATATTGGAAGAGTTTACCCTTTCCCTCCCTCTCCCTCTCCCTTTCCCCTTTTCCTCTCCCTTCCCCCTTCCCCCTTTCCCTTTCCCTTTCCCTTTCCCTTTCCCTTTCCCTTTCCCTTTCCCTTTCCCTTTCCCTTTCCCTTTCCCTTTCCCTTTCCCTTTCCCTTTCCCTTTCCCTTTCCCTTTCCCTTTCTCTCCCTTCCCCCCTTTCCCTTTCCTTTTCCCTTTCTCTTTCCCTTTAGTCTTATTTTTATTTTCCCCAAAAAGTAAATTTCACAATGAGATTTGACATATCCCATCAGCTATGGTCTAAAACATCTTTTTGTGTGTGTAAATGTCTCAACATCATTTATTGCAAGACCTGGGACACTGGGTTTCTGCCAGTGCATAATGTTTAAGACCATCCAATGGAGACACACTTTACCCTTCAGGCAATAACCTACCAACATAGGTAGCCAGTAAAGAGCAGGGCAACCCAGCACTCTTCAGTGTGATCTGTCAGCAGCTTTGACAGAGCAATCTGTGCTCTTCTGAAAGCATACTTTGCTGGCTGGGTGCTGAGAGCAGCAGTAGGCACTACATCCCCTGCCTATACAACACAGGCAGCAAACAGCAAGAACACAGTGACCTGTTCCAGGAAAGACAGTATGACTCCATCCCAACCTCATCCTGAGACCATTTAAGCTCTGCTGAGGGAGGAGGAAGAAAACTCAGAGCCTTGTAGAAGGTATGAGTCTGAGGTGACCATGGTCAGGTAAGGAGAGGACCAATTTTGTGAGAATGCCCCACAGAGTAGTTGTGAGGATGGCAGTTTGTCCAACAGCCTCCAACCCCCCACCCTAATCCAAGTTAACTGTTGATCCTATGCTGCTTGTACCTGACCAGAAGGGATCAGAGACTGGTAGTCTCCAGAGGCGGCATCTCACTTCTATGCTGGGATGGGATTGATCTGACATGGCCAGCCACGCTTCTGCCAGCCCCAGCCCAAAGGAGGCAGCTGTCCCCTTCCCCCTGGGCCTGGGGAAACAGCAAAAGCCCCAAAGCATCGTCCCTGCTACTGGCTGCAAAAGCAGAAGCTGTACTCACTTAACCAGAAACTGCTAACTTGGGGGTGAAGCTTGCAGACCCCAGTTTTCAGAGCTTGAGCATGTCTCGGTGCATCAAGCATGTGGCAGGGCAGAGGAGACTGGGGGATATGCAAGAGGCATGTGGCCTCCCCTATGGACACAGTTCATGCCACAGCCTGTGCCTACTAAATTGTGGTCCCATTAAGAGGGGTGACACTGTAAGCCACCACAGCCCACATGGTGCTTCTGGCCTTGGGGGCACCAGACAGCTCTGGGAATGTTTGTTACTATTATTAACACAGACATGGTGTCTGTGCCCATCTGCAGCGCTTCCCTTCTCTCACCAGGGTGTTTTGAGGACATGTACCTTAAAAGACTGAGTCAAATGGGGCATCAGAGGAATGGAGATCATAACAGCACTGGTTATAACAGCAGAAGATGATGACACATCAGTGCCCGTCCTTCCATCATGGTTTTTTTTAGTCTGATGTTTCTAATACCCGTGACAGACCTGTGTCTAGGACAAAGGCCCCCAAGGAGGCTGGTACAGCAGGTCCAGGAATGTTTTGTGCCATTGCCACTGCTGCATTCAAAGGGGCACACACAGGATTTCAGTAATCTGAACATCCCACTCTGCATTTAGTTTCTGCCTTTTTCTTAGTGTGTTTGGCAGCGGTTTGGGGTGCACAGCAGTGCTACACTTCGGGCTTTGGTAGCTGCAGGATAGATAAACCACCAGAGCACCCCAGAGCATGGCCTACCCCATATCTTCTGCACTATGTGTCCCACAACTTCCTGGCAGGCAAATTGTTGGCATGCTCTGATATAGGATTCCTGACTCCTCTGGGGTGCTTGACCATCACGTCTGCAGGTTCTGTATCCCTACAGGTATTAAGGACAGCTGGTCTCAGAGCTTTCCTTAGCTTGCAGCATTCTCCAAAGCTACTCAGCACTCCAGCATGTTAGAAGTCTTTAAAAGACAGGATACTATCTGAATTTATCCTGTGGCAAAGCAGGCTGGAGCAGCTTAGCAATCTGCAAAACCCATTAACAGAGATGCTCTGTGATTTCCAAGGAGGAATCCATGTTCCAACAGCTTCTTCCAAACTAAATTATCTTCGCAATACTTGATTGCAAAACCACAGCAATTAGCAGATGGCTTAGGATCAAGTCTGGGACCTGATGTGACCGCAGTCAAATGTGGAGAGCAACTTCATCTTCCAATTCAGTCCTCTGTCATCTTAATGCAAGTGAGGGTTTGGTTTTGCTTTTAACTGATGTCTAAAACGAAAAAGGAGGTATCTATTTTTATTTAGCAAGATATGCAGAAGCATTATCAGCAAAAATATTGCCTGCAGTGTAGAGATGTTACATTTCATCTCAGGCAAATGCTGTTAGGGCTGCCTGGGATGTGACAAAACGTCTGACTGATTGTTCTCCAAGTGCTGCTCTGTAGCCCTTGGAAAATCAACACATTAAGTTTTCACTATAAGCAAGCAATTAGGCATAGAACCATTCAAATGAAATCAAAATCAAATCTGGAGAGAAAACTGCAGAACATTTGCTTGTCATTTTACCTCAGAAAGTTTCATTACTGCTGTGCTTGGCACCAGCAAGACCAGCCCTGGGACAGTGCATCTGGAGATGCTGTTCGCAGGGGGAGGCTGAAATCCTAGAGAGGGTTCAGTGGTGAGCCTGAGAAATTGTTCACAGGTTGCTCAGCATTTGTTAATCTGGGATGTTCTGTGCATCCACCTAGCCCAAACCTGTGCATGTACACATCCTGTGGTACATCACCAGGTCCCCATACCTTTCCCACCTCCCTTGGGGAGCAGATGAAGATGCTTTCTCCCCAGTTGGGGGAGCCCACCTGGGTTTTTCTGGTGCAGAAGCAGAGCATAGTGAGCGGTGGCAAGGGCAGGCTATGTGCACCTCCATGCAAAACCAGGTCACAGCCCAGGCAGTCACCCAGAATTAGGAGTTAGAGAGAGCTCAGGGGCATCCTGGTTAACCCATGGGTTTAGGGCTCAAGGGAGTGAGTTAATAAATGGAAAATCTATGCAAGGCCTTTAGTGATGCTCAGAGTTCCATGCCCAGGAGACAGAGCTAAGAAAACAGCATGCCCCTCTAGCCAGTATACTAACATGAAATAAGTCAGACTGTTGCAAGCCATACAAAGAAGACAAATAAGAACAAGTAATGTATATTTAATAGAGAAAGAACAACTTACCAAGGGCAGTGGTGGATTCTCCTATTCCATTCTTCATCTAAGGTCAAACTGGTCTCTTTCTCCTGAAATACGTGCTCTAGTTCAATAACAGTTCAGTGAAGTCCTGAAGTCTGTGCTATGGGTGAAGTCTTACTGAATTGCCATAACGGCCTCTTCTGTCCATAAAAAGTGGGTGGATCACTAAGTTGTTCTTTCCTTTTCATCTAGTCTCATATTTCACATTTGTTGCTTTTCAAGTCATTTTATGGTACTCACATGAAATATCCTAGTGTCTCACAAGCTATGAATCACTTCTGATTCAGACTCCCTTAATGAAGTCTGCCATCCCTTTCTGTCACATGTGTACCAACTTGTACCAAAACTTTGGGTCAGAGCTAAGAAAATCTCATACCATGCCATCTGCTCCTGCACCACAACCCTATCAGTATGCCTCCAAACCAACATATCTGTGTTTCCCCTTCTACAAAGAAATTGCATAACATAGTGAACAATGTTTTTATCCACAGTTTTTAATTGGGCAGTGTCTCCTCCTGCCTCTTTTCACAACCTGTTGGCCCGATCAGAGGCTGCCCAGATGCCCATTTACCTCAGATGGGAATCAGAGAGGGGAGGTAGCTCTGCATTTCTTTGCTCATCTTATTCCTGGGTCTAGACAAAGTTTTAAAGGAATAAGAGGGTGAGCACTGGGCAGTTGTGTGAAACATGCAGCTCAAGGGAAGCTATTGCAAAGCAAGCAGAGAACTAGCTATGTGGAGTCATCATCCAGTAGGCTGGTGCAGAAACCATTCCATATTCACAGTCCAGCAAAGCCATTGTCTGAAGAAGGAACCTCTATCTTGCAAGCCTGGGGAGGAGGGGGAGGATGTAAATGACAGGTGGACTGAAGTCTACTGGACTTCCACTGGAGTAAAGATTTGTTTGCCTTCATCACATTCAGCTTCACCCTTGTGCTCCATGTTTGTTTATATCTACCTCATCAGCTGCAGCGGTGCCCCGAGAGAGAGACGTTTTCTATTTATAGGCACCAGCAGTACATCCCTTGACTGCAGGGCAATCTGAACATTCCAGCTTCTCCTGCTGCTGGCAATTGCTTCTCTATCTGGGCCAGAGTCACAGACACTCCTGTGTCCATGAGAGTTAAAAAGAAAGTAATTTTGTTACCAAGCCCCAGTCTCTATCGTCCTCCCCAGGAGGATAGCCGTAATGGTTGTTTCTATGTTCCTCTCTTCATGTGATTATATTTAATCTAGCAAATAAACAATGATGGTTGATATGCTGAAATGCACTAGTACCTAATACTTAGCTAAGTTAAGATGATTAAAGCATATGGGAATAGTTCATGTCTGAACAAAAAGAAAAGTCTCCTGTAGAGCAAGGGGTCTAAGCTTAAACTCCTGACACCCAAGTGATGTCAATGTGGGCTGAGGTACACCTCAGGGTGTACATCTGCACTAAAGTGAAACTATCCTTCCATTTCTTTATCCCTCTCCCACTTCCTGAGCAGTCCCTGGGAGCATTCAGCCAGTCAAGTTCCACTTTAGCTCATTCTGAGGGAAGAATACACACAGTTGATGCTTCTGAAAATGTCCTTAAGGATCAAAGAAAAAAAGTCTGGAGACAATCTTACTAGATCATCTATTCCAGCTACCATGTCCTCACAAAACCTATCCCAGTGCTTCACTGTCACAAACGTAGGAAAGCTCTTTTACTTTGCCTAATATTAATGTCTCTTGCTGCAGTTTGACTTCTCGTCCTATCCACTACAGAGCTGACAGATTATATGAAGAACAACTGGTAAAGTTCAGGCTAGAGAAGTGGTCAGTGAGACGAACTGAAAGCTGGTTGAACTGCCAGGCTGAAAGGATTGCAGTCAGTGGAATGAAGTACAACTGGAGGCTACTCAGCAGCAGTGAGCCCCAGGGGCTGATGCAAGGGCCTTTACTGCTTAATATCTTCATTAATCACCTCAATGCTGGGACTGAGTGTACCCTCATCAAGTCTGCAGGAGACACAAAACTTAAGGAAGCAGCTGATGCACCAGAAGGTTGTGGAGGCCTCCAGAGGGACTGCAAGAGGCTGGAGAAATGGGCTGATGGGAATCTCACAAAGTTCAATCAAAGGAAGAGTAAAATCCTGCCCCTGGGACGTAATACCCCCATGCCTCAGTAGATGCTGGGGGATGATTGGATGGAAAGCAGCTTTGCAGAAAAGGACATGGGGTTTATTCTGGTGGACACCAAATTGATCTTGGGTTAGCCAAGTGACTTTGTATAAAAGAATGGCAATAGCAAAAGGTCAAGGGAGGTGAAACCTCACCTCTTCTCAGACCTGGTGAGACATATCTGGAGTGCTTTGTCCATGCCTGGGCTTCCCAGTAAAAAAGAGATGTGCACATCCTGGAGCGAGTCCTGTGATGGGCCACAAAGATGATTAAGGGATGGGAGCATCTGACATAGGAGTACAGGCTGAGAGAAGTGGGCCTGTTCAACCTGGAGAAGGAAAAGCTCAGAGGGATCTTCTCCATGTGTATAAAAACCTGATGGGGGAAATATAGAAGACAGAGCCAGACTCTGTCATGCCCCGTGACAGGACAAGAAGAAATGTGAACAGATTGAGATACGTGAAATTCCATTTAAATATAGGAACAAAACCTTTCTTAGGGTGATTGAACACTGGCACAGGTTTTCCTGAGAGGTTGTGGTTTCTTTGTCTTTGGAGATATTCAAAATGCAAAAGTAATAGCCCCGAGCAACCTTATTTAGCTAACCCTACTCCTAAGATGTTCTTAGATTAGATGATCTTCAGAGATCTACCAATCTCATGAATTCTCTGGTTCTGTGACTGTATTTCCTTCCTCTCTCACAGTAGCTTCTTACATTCTTGAAGGTGATTATCACATTTCTCACTCAATTAAAGTTAGTTCAGTATTTCTTCAGAAGACTTAGCTCATGGACTCCTGTACCTTCTTCAGTCAGTCTCTGCTCTGCTCAAAGTGCAGTGTCCCACACAGGATGCAGCACAGCAGCTGAACCTGAATGACAACAGTAAGTTACTAACAGGCCTCAGGGAGAATCAGATGAGAAGACAGTCCTGAAAGAGAGAAAAGACCAACAAGCAGACAACAGCTGCTACCTACCCGCTGAGTGCCAGCAGATAGTTAAAAAATTTCTGTTCTAGGTGATATAGATGAGATATCTTTAGAAATTTTCCAGAACTTTATGTTACACCTGTTTTGGAAAGAATATGTTTGGTTTGGCTTCTATCCATTTATATTAAATACTTAAATTTTTCCTTTTTAAAAAGCAAGGGATTGAGCATCAGCCTTGGCTTTCCATATCCATTTTGTGCCATTCACTCCCTTGAACCCCCAGTGGGAGTTGGCAGCCTTGCCACCTCACCTGAGACTCAACTCCCCCCATGTGCCCAGCAGAGGACTAGCTTTTCAGAGGGCAGACAATGCTGGTGACCTCACCTGTGCTGTGCCTGCAAGCTTGGCAGGAGGTGGACTCTTCCCAGTACTCCAGAAGCCAGGACAGGAGCCAAGAACCAGGAGCAAGAGCAGCCAAAGCAATCAAGTTCAATGTGCTGTATTATAAAATAAATCAGCATGTGTCGAAGTAGGAAAGCTCACAACAAGGGGTTGTCTTGGACTGGCTTGTTTATGGTTTCATTCCCTCACCCTTGCCTGTACATAGCCCGTTTCAAAATACGGTAGAAACCAAGGGAATAAAAATTCCTGAAGTCATACAAATATGAATTCCTCTCTCATAAAGAAAGCCATCATCTTAGTACCCTCTCAGCCTAGGCACTGACAGTTGTCACCCCTGCAGAGCAGGCACCAGATGGGTAAAGGAGGGAAGAAGCTGTGCTTTTCCTTGACTAATAGCTGTATTCTGAAAACCTAAGGAGGGTGCTTTGAGCAGCTTGATGGTTTATGCCTGCTATATTACTTAGGGAAACAGCGAACAGCACAAGAAATGCTTCAAAATGAAGTTATACACTGGGAGAAAGCAAGAAAGGGTGCTACGAGCAGAAAGTAACAGTAACCAGTGACCCCCAAACACCTTAAGGTGTTTATGTGAATAAATCTGTACATTTCAGTATACTCCCACATCCTACTGCCCTGTTTATCTCAGGAAAGGTTTTCAAACTTTTTAGCCTGCTTGAACAATATCCCTACAAACTAAATAGGCCATTCCGTGAACCAAGCTGCAGCAAAGTCACTCTTTGGTTTTTTGGGGGATTTTTTGTTTGTTTCTGGTTTTGGTGGTAGTGGTGGTGTGGGGGTTTTAGTTGGTTGGATGTTATTTTGTTGCGGGTTTCCACACACACCCCTCAACCCCCACCCTCCTTCAGGAATAGATGAAATCAGGTATCTTATTGTTTGGAAATGATTTAGCAATAAGTTTAGAAAATTAGGAAGGGTGAAACCTTAACTGAAGTCTGATATGTCTACTCTGATATTGCATGTATCTTTGTTTCTTTGTTTCTTGGCTGGTTTTAACTGCAATTTTTCTTTGCGTGTTTATTCTGAATATAAATATCTGAGTGTAGTACCAATGTGTACTTCTATAATACAGTGAGATCTAAACCTAATGTGAATGTAGGAATCAACTAAAAAATGTCATTATTTTGAGTGAAGTACAATAACAAAGTCAGAATTTAAACCCTGTTGTCTTGTCCAAAATTTGAAATGAAGAAGTCAATTCAAATTTCTCCCCCGCCATTTCTGATTTTGCAGACATATTAGTGAGTAAGGAGGTATCTGTTAATCTTTCATTAGAAAGAGCTCTTAGCTCTTTGTCTGCTTGTTTGGAGACAGTGACAGCTGTTCAAGGGACAGTGGGTTGGCTGCACCCACTGCTGTGGATCTGAGGTGCTGGTGGAGACCTCTTGAGGTCTGTCCCGCAGAGCAGACCATCAGGCGCGTCAGCCTCACTCTTTGACATGTAAACTGACTTGTGGACCTTTCTTTACATTCTGGTCCAAGCTTCCTTTGCACTTCACTAAGAAGATCACAGGGACCAACAAGGATTATCACTCTGGATTAACACTCCTTGGCTTCTCCTCTAGGTGAGGTGATCTCTGTAGAGGTGTCTGTAACATCCCTAGGTGACACCATGAGTCTTCCCTAAGAGCATTGGTGATACTCCACCTTTTTTTTTTTTTTTTTTAATCTACTAAACTTTCCCAGCTTTATTGAGATCTGAACTCATGAGATATGGTGATAAATGTTAAGTCTGTCCTCCTTGCGATCCTTCCCTTTTTACAAATTGCAGGCTTGGTACTCCTGAATATCTATTTCCAGAATAGCAACAGTGGATTTCAATCTCTGATGTATTTAATGAGAAATTATAAATTAATAGGCTTTCTTCATAGAAGATCTATGCTAAATCCATATGGGATCCTTAAGAACTGAGCAGTCAAAATAATTGACTGTCCGTACAGTTGTAATAAACACAATTTAATCTAGAAATATCAGAACGGTCTAAAATATAACAAACACCCACAAAAATCACATGGCAAAAGGGTTTAATTTGTCCTTGGTAGACCTGGTTATGCCAAATTTAATTAAGGAGTTCTATTTGTGTCAATAAATTATCATCCAAGGTAAAATAAAAGTCATTCAATTTGCAAAAACTCAACTTTATTTAGATGCACAATTAGTGGGTTTATCCTATTGCAAAATAATTCAGCCAAGGAGTCAATGTTAGCACCGAGTACAACTGAGTTTACAAATAGTCTTCTGACACTAACTGACTACAGCTACAGACAGAATGTTTTATTTAAATGGCATACTTCTCTTTCTCATACACACACAGAGACAGATATCTCTGTAACCATTTTCTAAAAATCATTAGCTCAATGCTACTCTAATATTACTAAAACTAATAAATGTTTTCTTACAGAAACTGCTGAAGGCAGCTTCAGGAATGAGACAAACAAAAAAAAAAATAAATAAAGCATTTATAGTCTGGTCGGTCTGCATTTTCTGAAAGGCTATGCCTTAGTCCTGTCTTTGTTTTGTACCATTTTCTAGTAAAATATGGGTGAAATCAGGTCAAGGAAATGGTACCAAGAGCAAGCCTAATGGACTCTTAAAAGTAAGCTCTCTCCCGTCACGTTTTTGCAGCAAGGATGGAAAAAATTTCCAATGCTGCCAACTATGCCAAGATGCCTGCTAACCTGTTGGTAGAAGCCTAGTTGTGGAGAATGGGCAAGATGCACTCATGCATATTTTATCTAAAAGGCCTTGATAAGCCCACCAAAAACTGAATTGCAGCCTAGAAAATTGTAATCACTGGGAAATTGTCACATCATCTTACCTGAGACACCCAGTAGTTAATTAGGGCAGTAGCTGCCTAATATGTCTGCACTGGCAAATTGGGTCACTCCTCATTTTACCCAGCTCCACTGATTACGCATCCTTTATGCCTGTTAGCTCCATTTGGGAGTGAACATCCAGGAGGAAACTCAGGCTCCTTGAGGGAACAGCATCTCCCAGGGTCTGCAAAGAGAGGGCACTTGGAAAGCAAAAGGCACACTCCTTCAATTCTATCTCAGAAGGCTTTGCTAAAACCTTTCTTTTTAGAGACAGGGAATGACATGCCCTTCCTGTTAAAAAAACCAAAATGAAACAACAAACCCCCCACTTCTCTAAAGGCTAGAAGAAAAGCTGTAATTAATATATGTATTTTGAACAGAGAAAACACCATATATATCACAGAATATGCTGAGTTGGAAGGGACCCACAAGGATCATTGATTCCAACTCTTAATCATGCACAGGACCATCCCCAAGAGTCACACCATATGCCTGAGAATATCATTCAAATGCTGCTTGAATTCTGGCAGGTTGGTGCTGTGATCACTTACATGGGGAGCCTGTTCAGTGCCCAACCACCCGCTGGGTGGAGAACCTTTTTCTAATATCCAGCCTAAACTTCCCCTGACACAACTTCAGGCCATTCCCTCAGGTTCTGTCACTGGTCACCACAGAGAAGAGATCAGTGTCTGCCCCTCCTCTTCCCCTCACAAGGCAGTTGTAACTGCACTGAGGTCTCCCCTCAGTCTCCTCTTCTCCAGGCTGAACAGACCAAGTGACCTCAGCCATTCCTCATACAGTTTCCCCTCAAGGCCCTTCACCATCCTCTTTGCCCTCCTTTGGACACTCTCTAACAGCTTTAAGTCTTTCATATATTGTGGTGCCCCAAACTGCCACAATATTCAAGGTGAGGTCGCACCAGTGCAGAGCAGAGCAGGACAATCCCCTCCCTCGACTGGCTGGTGATGCTTTGCCTGATGCCCCCGGGGGCATGGTTGGCCCTCCTGGTTGCCAGGGCACTCCTGACTCAACATTACACTTGCCAATGACTAGGGCACCCAGGTTGGTCCCTTTCTTTGGTTCTGTCACTATTTCTTTTAATCCCCAGATTTAATCCCCAGAACAGCCAATTGACATCCATAGAATCGCTATGCCCAGAACTGCCAGGAGAGCTCCACAAGTTCAGAAGTTCAAGTGGGCAGAACCTATCTTGGATGCAGCCTTTCCTACTTAGAACTCTCCATGTGAGGAGCTGGATGCTGAGCTGTCCTGAAAGCCCTCATTTTTTACACAAGAGCTCAACTCCAACAGATCACAGTGCAGACCTAAAGTGCCTTTGACTCTGAGCTAACAGAACCCTGCTCTTCTTTCTACACTTGCGTTCCCATAGAATGGAGAGTAGGAAAAAACTCTCCAGGGTGAGGCCAGCAGTGCCAATTTTACAGCAGAGGGGCAGAAATTGCCCTATTATTGCCTCCAGGATGACATGCTTGCTCCAGGACCCTTCCATCAGGGAGCTTTTGTTGGATTGTTTGGTTTTCGATCCATTTCTATCACTTTCAGCAATGTCAGCTTCCAGAGGTGAGAAGTCATGAGATCAGTCCCCAGAATCAGGTGATGAGATGACCCTTGGTAACAAGAACTTTTTTTAAAATGGTAAAATCTCCAGCTCCAGCATCTCACAGCACGGAGAGACCTTTGCATTATTTTCTTCAGATTAACAATATTCTTTAATTCATTAGAAACTACCACATATTTCCAAGATAATAAAGATGCCTTGGGATGAAATTCCAGCCATGAGTAAGGATCTTCTGCAGCCTGTCGCTGCCTCAGGATTTCACTATAGAACATAGACACAAAATCATGACGCAATAGTTCTGAGTGTAGCAGATAATGGGGTGTTTAATATACATTTAGACTAAATAATGAGGTTACTTGCCAAAACTCGTGAAGGAAGCTTTTAGCACATCCATTGATTAAGTCTGGCACTTTCATTTTGTTCTTCTAGACTCCAAACCATCTTTCTTATTTCTTATAGATAGCTGTCTTCATCCATACGGCAAAGAATAGATGAGTTAAGGTTTATTTTGTTTATAAACCAGTTCAGTCATCTTTGGTATTTCTGACATTGGTGAAGACATGTTGTCTTTGAACACTGAGGTAGCTTTGTGCAGGGAAGTATTCATGATCCTAAGCATCGGTTGAAAAAGAAAAGCGTAAGAACAACAGTGCAACAATTCAGCAGTGGTGCAGCTGAAACAAGAACCTTATCTCTCTTCATCTCCATAGGCAAATGTTGCTTTGAAATGTAGAGAAGTTATGTGACTCTCACATTCAGTTGCATTTAAAATCATTTCAGAAGGACACTGGCATCTGGAAGAGCCTTTTTGGTCACAAATGCAAGGAGTACAGATATACTTTTATTTCTCTTTTAAACCCTGATTACCAGGAAGCGGAAGTGTTTCTCAAATACCTTGGTTCCAGTGTCCTGAGGTTTTTAATGGAAAGGGAAAATTATGAAGGTCATGTATTAATATTTCATTGAACACCAGTCAAAAATGGTTGCCTGGCAAATGTTTTATGCCTTCCCACCTGCACAGAATTGTCATTGCCCTCCATTAAGGACCTTATTCCCATTAGTTTCTTCCAGTGGGTGGGGGAAGGGAAATATGTTGTGTGTGCAGTGCTGGAATAGGGAATGAGATTTTTGCAATCTTTCATTTAAAAGGAAATCCTTGGGGGCCTGTGAATGGCAGGTTGTACTAGTGATCACTCAAAGGTGTTCAGACCTAATGGCACGATGACACCAAAGCTAACCTTTCTTCACCAGCCTCCTTTGTGTCAAGGACTGACATTGCTGATTTCAGAAAGAAATGATTGCTTCTCCCCTTGCATTACCCTGTTGAGGAAAAGTCTGGTTGGAAATCACTGTTTTCTGTTTTGACTGAATGCATCAGGGCTCTGGATATTTCTTCTTTCTTTAAAGACTTGCATTAGAATGCTGGGTATCTGGAGCTCACTGTGGAAAATATTTTAGTTAGGTTGAACTGCCTGCCAGAAAAGACTGATGGTTTGGTTCAGTAAAGAAAATTAAACTAAAATAAGATCTGAAGCTCTGGCCACAGCCTGCATTGAGGTGTGTTTGTGTTTCTAGAGGATTCCTAAAGAAACTTAATTTAATCCTAAAACCAAAAGAAAACATTTTGTATTTGTGCTTATTTTTTTCTGATGCTGGCTGAAGTCAGTACAAATGATATCTGCAAAATAGATAGTCAGAGATTTTGTCTTAAAGCAAAGTTGGAAAAGATAATAGGTCTCTACAAAACAATTGTTCTTATGAGGCTGTTATGAGCCTAATTTTGCAGACATGAGAGCTGCAACTAATCACAGTAAAATCAGACTGCTTGATGCTACCTAAGACACATGCTGAGTCCTTGAAACCATTAAGGTGGGCTCTTACACAACTAGCAGTGTCCTCGAGAAGAGTCAAGCACCTATGTGAAGATCATACAATTTCTGGATCCGAGTTGCAGGAGTTTGACCACGGTTTGCTCCACTCAGCCCTTTTGTAACACTCTCTGGGTACCTTTCCCTGTCCTTGCGGTCGTGCTCATGTTCTTGCAACCTTTAAGAACTTTCCAGGAGTTCATCAGTTTGCTGTGACTCCATTCTCTCTGTTCATCTTGTCCACATGCACGACCAAACAGCTTTTCCTTCTGTGAATATCCCTGGGCAGAAATCCCTGGAAAAATACTTCTTTCTGCAACAATAACTTCTAGGGTTGATCCACACCATAAAGGGACAGATGACAGTAAACAACAGACCTTTACATGGCTCTTTGGGAGACTGGGACACAGAGAAAAGATGTGCTACAAAGAGATACATTTTCATAAGGATGTCCCCAAAATTGCCACATACTGTGGTATGAACCTTTGCAGCAGGATAGTCCCTACCATCTCCAAATTTTAAACAAGCAGTACTTGAGATGAGGAGTGCAGGCAGAGGACATTTTGCCTTAGCATTGTCCCACAGGTTTTCTACAAAATATACATGAGCAAATACTCCTGTGTAACAGGGTGCGAGAGTATTAGCACAAGGGTTTGGACAAGAAATGGAAAAATTCTCTCACTTGAAACTCAAAACCATACATAGATAAAAAAAATAAGTCAGAAAAGTATGTGTATTTTCCCCAGAAAGCATTAACATCAGAACTGACTGTATTATTATTTAAGAAAATGCATTAGAAATTGGGTAGAAGAGAGAAAAAAGGGACAGCTCAAATATCTTTAACACTAGAAAACGAGGGAGGTACATCTATCTAACTGTTACAAAAACAGAAATTATGAAAAAAATCTATAAAAGCTTACTTTTTATTGTTGTTCTAAGCTCATTTCCAGTAGTCTCCCCATTACCTGCTCTACACAGAGAATCATTCTGCTTTTTTTAAGATGTTTTTCCCCATATTAGTTTGCATCATATATTTTTATTAAACCAATTGCCAAGTAATTTACATCACATTGTCTAATTAAAGGGAAATTGTTTTGCTGAGGAGTCTGTTGGAGGATGAATGGAATCAATCAACTTCAATCAGATAGCCTTCATAAAGCCATTCATTTCCAAGTTTAGTCCTTGGGAAACAATAAATGGAATGCTATTATACTCCCCAGAAAATATGACACTGTGGTATATCTTAAATGTTTATGACAAGTCCACTACACTATGCAGGAACATCTTTTTTATAACTCAGGTAAAAATATAAAAAACAAAAGGGCCTATTTTAACAAGGGTTGGAATGCTAAAAGGTGGCCATTAATTGTCCACAGATGATTAGGGGAAAAATGAGGCAGAAGAAAAATTTTCCAGGCCATCACTTTCACTGGGAACACCAGGATTTCAAACACTAGTAAGAGTTAGAAGAGTGTATTGGTGACATAAAAAGATATTGTACCTATTTTCCTGCACTAACATGTCAGCTCTTCCATACCTATTGCAGTACAGCAGTCATGCTGAAAAACTGATAATTAGACTTCTAGCAGTTCTCAATATTTTACTAGTACTAGTTATAATTTGTTCCTGTGGCACCATGCCATGCTAGGCCCTTGTATATAGATGAATAGAGTGCTGCAGTCCTAATATGCTCTGGGTTACCCTGATGACAACTGCTTCCAGAAGATGTATCCTGCAAAGTGATAGGATAGCATTTCTAAATCTGTTTTGGACAGGAAGCTCCTAAAATCTTTACATATTTCTCCCTTGTTTCTCCAAAAGTCCTGTGTCCTCCTCTCTGCCCTTCTCTATCATGTACCCTATAGCAAAATCCTTGAAAGACCATTCCTTCTTACATTTAGAAACATTGAGGGGGGTGAAAAGGGTGTTTCTCTGTTATCTGCCTTCAGCCTCTGCTCTGAAAGCTGAAGAGAGAAAACAGTGAGTATGAATTTTCTTAATGTTGTTGGAAGTGAAACTCATGATAAATATCACAATACTATGGCCCTCTGTTGTTCTGGAGGAAATGGAAAGTGACACCACACGTGGTTCCAGCTTTGGTGTGAGCACATGTTTGGGTCCATGCAAGCAACAGCAATGGCTGTTGGACCTGGCACTGGGACACTGAATCAGGAACAGCCTTTGTCATCATCCTTCACACCATGGTTTTCACTTTTCCTGTAAAAGCTTTCTTATATATTGTTTTTCTTCTTTTTTTTTTTTTCTTCTTTTTCACCTTCACTCACCTTCAAGGTATTTATTTGCTGGGGTAGTGAGAACATTTACCCAGTGTTACAGAAAACAAGTTTTTTTGTTTTGTTTTGTTTTGTTGTTTGTTTGTTTGTTTGGTCTAATGACAAACAGCAATTGGTCTTCATTATGCAGGCAATAAAAGAAAGAAAGGAAAAGTGAGTGAAGCCTCAGTAGCTGCTACTATCTCATAACCATGTTTTTACCCTGATAAATTAGCTTCAACAGCACTTAACTAAAGCAGCCTGCAATATGATTTTGTAGCTTTGGCATGGTACTTTGAGTAAGCACTAACAGCAGAGCAAAGCACAGGCTACACTGAAACCAGACATTCCTCAATTAATCTCAGATATGTATTGATAGAAACAGTAACGTGGAGTTTGGGTTTACTTTCAGTTTGCTGATGACATTAACTCTTTAGGGCTTTATTTCTGAAAAGGAGACATTCCTGATTTTCTGTTATTTGTATTTCAGTACACTTTTTTTTTTTTTTTGCAAGCAAAAAATGGGAGTACTGAGGATTTTTTTTTGCCACAGCTAAACATCTTGATTTCAGTATCTTGATCAGTTTTAGACATGTTTTTTAAATGTTTATTAGTCATGAAGCAGAGGTTATGTTTATCTCAACCCCTATGGGCAGTATATAAAATCCATACTTATCATATTTGCCTGCACTCCTTAAGCAGAAAAAATAAGTTAGCTTCCCAGAGTATCTATTCTTCTCCTTCCTGGGACTCCACTTTTTGGCATAGGATGGGTTAGTAGAAACTCCAGGACAGCCTGTAGTGTCAGCCTGTGTAATTTTTTTTTTTGAGAAGTTTGTGAGTACTGCCACGCATGCTTTATGCTCTGGCAGGAAAGAGAATAGCAACAATAGTTTTGCAACAAACCCAGCAAAGGGTTGCCTTTTACAATCCTGAAGTTTCCTACCCACCTAGCTAAGAGATGCTGGAGACAACAGTAATTTTAAATTATTAGGTCATGACCCAAAATGGTAGAAATGCCATTTCTTACCACCAGAAAGTTTAGGCACAACCAATGAAAAGACCAGATTGTGAGTTTTAGAAAACAAAGAGAAGAAAATAACTTTTCTCATGGGATAAGGTTCATCCATGGATCTCATTGTCATTAGTGGCAGCAGAGTAAGTGCATTGAGACAGGGACTAGACAAAACTCACATGAAGATTGGTCTGTGAGTGGCTCCAGGCATAAGGAGCAGGGAATAAGACTATCATGTGCTGGTTGATGGAGTCAGCCTTGGGCACCCCAGAAAGAGACACTGTGTATGCAATATTTCGTGGTGGCAATACACAGAATACAGAAAGTCAGGTAGATGCTGTAAATGTTGTTAGCTCTTAGTTTCTGGGTTTTCCAGCTTGGGAGAATTGGTTTGAGCTGACCTGTGCCTGTGGATGACACTCTTGAGAGTCAAGTCTTCAGCTGGGAAGGGCAGTCACTTCCCCAGTTGACCTGCCAGGTGTTGTCTGACAAGATATATAGGGTGGTGAAATGTTCTCTCTTAAACTCTTATAATGATCCTGCAGCAATGCCAGATTCCACATTTTTGATGAGCGTGGTCTTCCTGGTGATGGATGAATTCAGAGGGAAAGCAAAGGCTTTCCCCTCTGGGGAAATATCTGAGTGAGATGTTGGAACACACCATGAGATACCGAACCCAGAGCTAGTCTGCCCTAATCTAATACTGCACTGAGTCAGGGGCAGCAGCTCCTCCCTGCTCCCACAGCAAGTGTGCCCATTTTTAATGTCTCATTTTCTTTCCAACAGCGATTTAGGCAGGGAAAAGGTAGGGAAAAAAAGGGGAGAAAAGGAGGAAAAACCCCCAGTGCTAAGGGACTCTGGAGTCACTTGTCTTAAAGGGGGAAAATGTCATTAAGGATGTCAAGTCACTTGCAGGCAGTGAAACAGCATAGGGAAGCATCTCTCCAATGCTTCCAGTCAAAACAGGTAAAGTTGAAGAGATTTAATTTGGTTATAGGTGAGAGAAGAGAAGACAGGAAGGACTCTTGCATCAATCAGGGAAAGGGGCAGCAGAAACTGTGTTATTTGGGACTTTCCCAAATTTCACCTCCAGGCATGGAAATTCCTTCCCCTTACTATTACTATGCCAGAGTTTTTCTAAAGGGTTTGAGTTCCCCAGCTCTTTTGAACTGCACAGGATAGGCAAGGCATAGATTTGGACACCTCTCTTAAGCCTGAAAAGCTGTGTGAAGAAAATTTTGAAGAGTCAGATTTTGGAGCAGCTACAATAATTTCCTACTGTCAGTAAGTGCTGGGAAGCTGTGTGTTAGTGGGCCAGAAGTTGTTTAGATATTGGCCCTGTAAAACTTGCTCAAAACAGAGTAGACTTTGCAAAGACTAAATCTGGGGCTAAAGACATAACACCTCCTTATCTAGGCAATCTGATTAGGCTCTGAATTTACAGAGGCTGAGGTACGTATTAGCGGAATCATACAGTAACTCAGGTAGAAAGGGATCTCTGGATGTCCTTGGATCCAACCCTCCTGCTCACAGATAAGCCAGCTTTAAATTTAGGTCAGGCTACTCAGAGCTTCAGCAAGCTGAGTTTTTAACATCTCTGAGGATTGAGATCCTGCAGTGTCTCTGGGCACCTGTCCCAAAGTTTGACCAACCTTGTTGAGAACTTTTTTCCCTTAAGATCTATCTGGAATTTTCCAAGTCTCAGACTGTGTCCTGTGGCCTTTCACTGTGTGCCTCTGGGAACAGCCTGGCTCCATCTTCTCTAACCTTCTCAAGAGGTAGTTGAGAACAGCAATAAAGTTCCCCTTCTGCCTTTTCTTCATAAGGCTAAATAAAACTCACCCTCTCAGAGCTACAGCTAGAACAGGCCTAAAGTGTTTCATCAGATCAAGGGGGGTGACCTTTCTGTGCTCAGCACTGATGAGGCCACACTTGGAGTGCTGGGCTATCCAGTACAAGAGAAAGCTGGAATGACTTAGCATTGGTTCACTAAAGGACCACAAAGAAGACTGAGAGCCTCTCTTATATAAGGAGAGGTTGTGTCTGTTCATCCTGGAGATGAAAAGGCTATGGGGAATCTCATCAGTGTGTATAAACACTGAAGTAAGGGCACAAAGACCGGGGAGCCAGGCCCCATCCAGCGATGCCCGATGACAGGACCAGAGGCAGTGGGCACACTCTGAAACGCAGGGGGTTCCCTCTGAACATCAGGAAACACTTTCTTGCAATGAGGGTGACTGAACACTGGGCAGAGGTCACCCAGAAAGGCTGTGGTGTCTCCAGTCTTGGAAACACTCAAAAGCCTCGGCAATCAGCTCCAGGTGTCCCTGCTTGGACCGGATGGCTTGCAGACACCCCTTCCCACCTCAACCATTGTGTTTTTATTAAATTTTCTCTGAGAAAACTGAGGCTCTGGGTAGAGCAGAGTGTCCAGAAGCAGCGTGAGCAGGGCTGCTTCCCTATAGAAGGGAAAGCCCAGAGCTGTGGCTATATGGGGGCTGGGAGAAGGACACAAGAAGAGAATGGAAGCTGGAAAAAGCAACATCTGCTGGGAAATTCTTAGTCTGTGGGAGAACTGGGGTGTTGTTTAAAGGGCTTAAACTAGGGTGAGGGCCAATGTAAAGGAAAAGCAGAAGCCTGCAGCCCCACTGGACATGTGTCAGTGAGGCTTAAAGAAACTGAAAGCTAATAGCAGAATCCATCTCTGAGGAATACCAAGTATCTGGACAGTGGGGGCCCTGTCTTAAAGGTAAGTCAGTGGCTAGGATTGAGAAGTCAATTGTATGGGTTGAAGGAGAGAAGGAAAAAGCTCAGAGCTACCTTTGGTGTGGTGCTGGACAGGGACTGTCACAACCTGAGGGCAGCAAAAATGCTTATTCAAAAGGATCTTTTCATTGTTGAGAGGTCGAGGTGCCTACCTGGAGACTCAGAACAGGGTCAGCATAATTGTTAGAGGGTTGAGAGAATGGAAAAAATTTACGCTGAGTGGGGCTGGAAAATTATGCCCTGAGTAAAACAGAGGGCTGACTCTGTTCAGATGCCTATCGTCACTGCGATTTACCAGTGATATTTTTGCTGTAGTCAGTACAATCTTGCTTGAGATTTCTTACGGAAAATATAGAATACTCCTGTTTCTACTCTCCAGGCAAAACTCACCTTCTCAGCCACCTGCTGCTGCAGGGAGGGGTGTGTCATGGTGACGCTGGGACCATTCAATCTTCCTGGAGTCTGCATTAGGCTCTCAGCTGCTCCGTTTGATATACAGAATAAAAAGAAAACAACATAAAGGAACCAAAACACTTTAAAATATCCCCTTAGGGCAGTGGTAGAGCATTTATGCAATAATGTCTTAAGTCAGAACAAAACATTGAAATATATATCAGAGGTGGGAACTGGAGGCTCAAACCATGTTTTTCTCCAATCACGTAGAGTGGCTGCTGCTGTCACCAGCCATGTGCCTGGGGGAACACAGGTCCCTGACAGGCCTAAACAGGCAGGCCTCAGCATCAAGGGACTGAGGCATCAGTGCCCTGCAGGTGAAAGATAATTTTGAAGAGTTTTCACAGATTTATAGGCCAAAATTTTAAAGTGTGGATCCCTTTATTAAGAGCCTGAATTTAAATTGGGTGCTTCTATATCCTGCAAATGCTTGCACACAAGAGTAGCTTTAGGCTCAGCAAACTCAGCAGGAATGCCCTGGAGGGTCTGGGACCAGATGATTCACAGAATAACAGAATATTCTGAGTTGTAGGGGACCCACAAAGATTATCAAGTCCAACTTTTAAGTTAATGGCTCATACAGGGATCAAACCTACCACCTTGGAGATAATAGCACCATTCTCTAAGCAGCTGAGCCCATCTCAGTCTCTTGCAGCAGGGATGTGGTGGCACCAGATGTTCCTGGCCTTCAGATGTTTGTTAGCACTCCAAGGACTCTCTGATGCTGTGCAACAGCGGCTGCGGCATGGCAGGTTGTAGGTCTGGGTGTTTTCCTGTAATGCAGATCATTTCAGTGACTGGGTTTCCAGCCTGGCTGGAGAGAAGTGCTGGGACACTGGGAACTGCAGGACACGCACCAGCAGGAAGAAAATATCCTGAACTGCTTTTCCTGCCGGGAAAATCTATCATGTCACCACCACCTGAACTCTCACCTCTTCCATTTTAGGCTTTTGTGCCTTACCTTACTTTCTTCTGCCCTGTGGATGCCATCCAAGCAACAAGGAACATTACAGTGACTTATTCTGGAATTTAATCCTAATGACTCCTGAACCACCCAGATGGGTCAAATCCACATGTAGTATTAATATTTAGTACAGATTAGCTCGATACTTGTCACACTGCCTGAGCTATAATGTACTGACAGGTACCTGTACCTCACTAACCAGCCTGTGGCCCCTGGGATGGAAACAAGAGTGATGTCTAGGCAGAGAACTGCATTTCTGTGGGAGATGCTCAGTTCTGTACTGCAGAGGGGATGCATTTGTCCATCGCTGCTCCCAGCCACAACAGTGATATCCTGTTCCTAGCTCAGCTAACAAAACTCAGCTGGGAGGCTCGTTCCTATCTGAGATGACCTTTGTGAAAGTTGGCTCCAGATTAGGATTTTCCAAAGTGTGCAAATCACAGGAGAGCAAATGTCTGACTAGTGTTCAATAAGACCAGCAGTCCTTTGTGGGCTGTTTCTGAGTCTCACCCTCTCCCTTCTGTTTCCCACATATCCCTTGCACTGGATCCAGAAACTCTGCAATTGCATGGGGGAAAACACCACTGGAAAATTAATCTTGCCAAGGGCATGGGGGTGTGTTTGCAATCACTCCATCTCATTACTGGTTGTATCATGGTTCAATCAATGCAAGGGAGCTGGCAGAAAAGCAGCAGTGAGCCAAGGGGGAAGGAGAAGGACACAGCTGTCCTTTCCACAGTAGTTAGCAACTTTGTCAGATAAGGTATGCCACCAAACAGGAGACCCTAATTCACCTAAAAGTCTCCCCTATTTCTCCATGCACCTGGACTTCAAAGGAAAAGGGACAGCTGGCCTCTGCTAGCAGGATAGTCAAGACTGAGGAGACTTCTTGGCCTCCCAGATGTGAAGAAAATATGTGGCTGAGATTCCCTCTGATGGGTTGGGGGCTGAATGCACTGGGCTGGAACCAGGGTTCCCAGCAGGGCTAAGCCTGGAGCTGCTGGTCAAGTTGCACCAGTGAGGGGAGATAGGGAGTACAGGGACTAAGTGGGCTTCCCCAGAATTGCTCCAGGGATACAGCATAGCCCTAGGCCACCCACCTTTTCAAGGATGTCTAGTATAATTAATTTATCTGGGGCCAAGTACCAGGAAGAGAATACAGGTAAAGTGGATTACCTGAAATGGTGAAGTCATGCCATGCAGAATATCCCCTCAAAAGCAGATTCAGGAGAATATAAGGCAATTTCATTTTCTGTAATGCTACTAGAGAACGTTATCCTCTAAGTTAATACTAAGAGTACATCTGAGGTACAAAAGTACATCTGAGGTGACAAAATATGAAGTTTCTCGAGAGATAGAACTTTCTTAGAGCCCCAAAGAGAGAATCAAAATGACTGACATTTTCTCATACTCTCTATCATGCATTTGACAAAAGCAGCATAATGCAATCCCCTTTACCTGGTATCAGGAGAGATGGAATAGCCTGTATAATAGGAAGATAAAGAAAAATTGAAGGATTTGCAAAGGACATTGGTGAATCCTGAAAACCAGAAGGTGTTCATTACCAGTGCATCAAGTGCTCTTTAGACATGTGCCTTCAAAGGGGCCCATTATGAACGCTGTTGGGAACGATGAAATTCAGAGCTCTAACTCACCCTGATTTAAAAATACCTTTGCAAGGGTTTGGGGAGGTCGTGTCTTTTATTGCATTTTGATTTGCAAGAAGAGACCGATGAAGTTACAAATCAAAAGTGGCAAGGCTTACCTTGATTAAGTAATGTCGAGTATTTGTGTGTCCCGATATGTTTAGCTGATGTTTGCAGCTCTCTCAGCTGTGACAGCTCCAAAATCACAGAAAAATCACATCTCCTCTACTTGACTGTGTGAGTTCACCTGGAGGAACGTGGCAGTGACTGCAAAAGTCTCCTTCAGGCATGAACAGAAAAAGATGTTATGCTCTCACTCCGTGCCTTTGTGGATGGATCATGTTATCTAAAGATACTTCTTGCAAACTGATTTTGTCCATAGTATGACACTGCCCGGATGAAACCGTGAGAACCCCTATTCCAACACAAATTAGCCACCTCCTTGTTTTCAAAGGAAAATTTCAACATACCTTATCACTAACTACTTCATACTATCCTAAATGAAATGAAATAAAAATAAAACAAATCATCCAGGCTGCACACTTGCACAGATGAACCATAAGTATCAGATTAGGAAATTTTACCTATAGAAACAAAGTTATTTTCATTTGATATCTAAGGAAATCATACTAGACTCAATTCCTAAACCTGTCCTGACTAAGGTCAGTGGGGATTTTTCTGTGTCATTTAAAGAGCCTTTAATTACTCTTCCATTCCATAGGACTTCCCTGAAAGCATAAGGAGGTTAATTACTTCCTCAGTAGTATGTGCTTCTTCTTATTATTAATTATTTAGCGATTAATTATAAGACATTGCCTCTCAGGGATGTGTGTGAGCTATAATAGGCACTGATATAGACAGCCTCTCCCCTTGAGGAGTTTCCAATCTCATTTTTTTTAAAATTTGTATGACCAACAAGATGTAGATTCATTTATACAATAGGTTGACCAAAACAAATGGAAAAGATAGACATCTGTCTAAGGCTGAGATACCAGAGGTTTATGGGATGGGTTTTTACATCCAAGTGACATGCTTACACCCCAGAGAGCGAGAGCAACTACAAATATTCAGCCTCAGATGGCCGTTCTCTGAGAAATACACACCTGGCACTTGTTCACAAAATCTGCCTCCCCAGGTGGCTGCCCTAAGGGAATGCCCATACAGCACAAGCGGGACTGAACACAGGGATGAAAACCCAGCCCTCTACAGACCAACACCAAAAGATTCTAGTGGGAAAAATTGCTGTCCATCCAACATCCCTGCTACGGTTCTGGGTGTGAGCTCTGGCTGCTGAAAAGCTCTTAAAAATACACCTCGTTCTGAGGAGATACAACAGAAATAGCTCCCAACTATTCCTCAGCTCCTGCCAGTCTGTGCTGCAGTCACATGGGGAGCTTCCGAGCAGGGGCTCTGCTCCACCACCTATGAACGCCCCTCCAGTGCCCCCACCCTGATAAATGCACAGGGTAAGTAGTGTTCCCACTATCAGGCCACACCCTGAGTTACAGAGAAGAGGCATCCCAAGGGCTGTTCTTCTGCCTCTGGAACTGGTAGTGAGGGGAGTTCAGATGTATCAGAGCAAGAAAGTATGCAGCAGGCTGTCAGACTTGACACCAGCTAGGGATTTCACTGTTTAAATCCTGACTTCAGATTCAATCTGTGCAGCAACAGGCTGAGAATGAAGCAGCAGGCAGTTTTTTCCAGTATTTCCTAAGTCCAGGTACCCAGCTGTTACACCCACTTGCTGGTCTTCCCTACTTTTTCTTCTGTGCAGCAGACAAGCAATTGAAAACAGCATCACAGCTTAAAAGCCTCTGCGTAAAAACAAATCTGCTCTTCTACACAATTAGGAATTCACTAAATCAAAGTCACACCATCGTGAGTCGGGTGCCCTTTTAGAGGGTCTAGAGATGCTGCTCCCTGGTTCAGCGCCTCTGTGAAGCAGACTTTTCCTTGGCATCACGATGTATGCAAAGCAGCAAGCAGCCTTCTGTGCAAACGCGAGGCTGCCCTACTTTCTGCAAATGACTGCCCCTCAACCACCCTCACCAGACAGTCTGATTATCTCGCTCATATTGCAACACAGATGTTCATAACTTGTCGTCTGCACCAAGAAAACCAGCCAAGTATTCCAGCTGTATAATAGCTTTCTATTGTTGATTGAAGAGTCTCAGTACAAATTACTTTCCCTTATATCCCTGGAAATCACACAAACATCGCACAAGGCAGAGAGTGATGCATTTAGAACCACCTCTGCACAGTGCCACAGCAATGTTTTAACGAGGGTTGTCCTATTCCAAATGCTTAGCAGCTCCCATTTGCCAGGGCTCCTTCTCCTGAGAACATACATGAGAGATGCTGTTGAGGCATCATTGCCAGGCACACTTTTGGATTTCAAGGATCCTGCTCTGCTGTTTGGGAATCCATGACAAAAGACAAGTTATCTTGTGATGACTTGATGCCATTAATTCTAAAATCAGCAATGCTGAGTACAAGGAGATTGGTGGGAAAACAAAAACCTGGAAAACCGAAAATGGAAGAAATGAATGGCTTTGTAAGGGGTAGGGGTTGATTTGTTCCTCCCAAGATAAGAAGCAGGGGATATAAAGCAAAGCTGGCAGGTTCATAACAAACACATGGGAATAGTTTTCACCATGTATGTAAGGAGGCTGTGGAACTCCTTAACACAGGATGCTGTGCATATTAATTTTTACATGGCTCAGAAAGGACTGGATGGCTGCTTGGAAGCAAAATCTGTTGGGGACTGTTAAATACACAGACAATACATCTGACCTAGGAAACGTCTGACCTGCAATTTTTTGCAGCCTGGGGTTGCACCCCTGTATGTTTTCCCTGTTCATCCACTATTTTCACATTATCCTCTGTTGGCCGCTGTCAGAAATGGGATATCCTAAAAGGCAATAGTTTTTGTTGTTAATGTGGATACATCTAGTGAACATAAAAAACCTAAAAAATAACCCCTAAAAAAACCAAAACAAAACCAAAAAAACAACCAACCAAACAAACAAAAAAAAACCCAACAAAAAATCCCAAACAAACAAAAAAACCCCACACATCAACCAACTAACCGGAAAAAAAACCAAACCAACCAAAAAAACCATTCTCTCCTCATTGAAGTCTATGGTACTTACAATGATGACAGCATCCAAAGTGCACTTCTTCTTACAAACTATAGCCACAAAGAAATAAAGTACAGTTGCTGGGACTGGCTCTGATGCTGTTTGCTGAACTCCTGGCAGATCACATTACCAGCAATGTGATTATGTCCATCACCAGGGACTGAAGAGTTTGCTTTGCAGTTCTGCTCTGTGAAAGTGATACTTGTGGAAATACAGGAGTTTGCCCAGAAATGTCTGTAGTGCAACTGCTCCCAACTTTTCTCAAAAAAATCCCCGTGGGATTTGAACATTTCCTAGGAATTTGCCATATAGCTGCTTGGGCACATTAAAGATATTTTGCTAATTATGTTTTATATAGTTCACAAGGATGGGGAAAAATGTGTTGCTGCCCAATTTTTTTGTTGGCAGGCCAAGATGGGATGGAGGAAACCAAGATCTGTTCCACTTCGCTCTTCTTCAGTAGCTGCACCACCACTAAAAGCTGAAGGCTTATTTCTCTGTTGAGATTGAGACAAGAGTATACACTGTTACCCAGTGCACTAACGATTAAGACCTTGTATGTCCTATCACCTACTCTGTTTGAGCAAGCCAAACCCCATATTTTTACTGCAAAATTTTAAACTTATTTCCCAAGGAAACTAGGTTCACTACTAAGCTTTCTGACCATACATCTGTGTTTCTGCTACAACCAGTCCCTTCTACAGTCACTTTTGAAGCTGTTGTCAATTTTTAAGAGTGGGAAAGATTCAGAAAACCTGAAGTTTCTATATAATTAATAGATAAAAGTCACTGAGTAATGAAAACAAGCATTATTGATCACCTCACTGTGGGAATAACTGCAGTGCCAATACAGCCCATACTAGACAGCAGAGTTCAATCTCTAGAAAGGTCCTTAGGAAACTACATCTCATTGCTTCTGCTGCTTATGGACATACCTTTTATGACTTAAAGATAGTGCACTTCACCACCTGCAATCCAAACGATTACAGGCCCTGATTAATATTCCCCACTGGCTGTATGATGAAATGAGAAGGTAGCAGCAAGCTAGATCAAGAAACAAGTGCAGAGAAGGGTTCTCACTGCTGTAGAGAAGGCAGAAAAGGATTTTGCCCTGAAAACCATAATAACATCTTAAGCGAAACACTGGAGAGGCATCTCATAAAAAAAGAAGTCTGACAGAGTTGGACTGATTGAAAAAGCCCATTTCACCAGGGTAGAGTAGGACAACTGGGATAAGATAATTAACAATAGCTCTACCATTTCTATTGAAAGTTTAGAGTAACCAGAGTTATATGTGGTGTTGCTGAGACATAGACATGTTGAATATGACCTTGTCTACTTTTTGACAGTTTATCTGGGGCACAGCATGCACCAGAGACTCTGATGCTTTGGCTCTGATATGGATCATGACATAAGACCTCCCCTCTAGCCCTCTGTCAATGCTTACCTCTGCAAGTCTTGCATGCCTGCCTTTCCAGCCTGTGGGTCCCCATTCAGCTGCAAGCTGGCACACACAGTTGCCTGGTCACTTGTGGATGACAGCAGAAATGGGGCTTTCATCACCTACAGTGCTATTTCTTACCCCTCTCTCTGTGAAATGGATGTCTGGCAAAATAAAAAGAGGCCGTCAGTCATGTGAAGCCTGCCAGAAGAAAACTGCTTGAGAATGCCAATATTTAGCTCCTGGATTTGCACCTCCTCAGGCAGGAGGACTCACTGTAACCACCCTGGCGAGGGAGGTGCATGCTTGGGTAGGACTTCTTGGTGACACACATCAGTGCAGCAATGCTGTCCTCCCCCAGCTGCAAACAAAGAGGTATCCCTCTTCTGTTCCTACAGGATACTTGGTACAAGTATGGCATGATCTTTATCCCCCATTTCTGTGGCTTCAGTCAAAATCAGTCTTTTCAGATTTTCTAATCTCTATGCCCTATAATAAATTCTGGTTTATCTGCAGTTTAAAAGAAAAAAAATAAAACAACAAACAAAAAACCCCAACAAACAAAAATCCCAAAGGTAATTCAACCTGGTTTGGTGCTATCTCCTGAGAGACTCAGAATTTTTTCACCAATAAAATTTCTTCTTCCTCAGGCAAGTAGATCTGGGATAAAGACTCAACAAAACTGTTCAGCAAGCACACACCAGCTACAGCATCCTCTCCACAGAAAAGGTATAGTCTTCCCCTTGTTTTAACTCCCTTATGGATATAAAAGATAAACTTCCCTATGATGAAAGTAGACACGTGCTGGCTGCACCATGGTTAGTTTTACACCGGATTAATCCTTTCAACAGGGATGATCAAATTCTGATTACATTGGTGGAAGACCTAGAATATCCTGAGTTGGAAGGGAGCCACAAGGATCATCGAAATCCAGCTCCTAGCCCTGCACAGGACCACCCTAGGAGTCCCACCATGTGCCTGAGAGCACTGTCCAAATGCTTCTTGAATTCTGGCAGGCTTGCTGCCATGACCACTTCCCTGGGGAGCCTGTTCCAGTGCCCACCCACCCTCTGGGGGAAGAACCTTCTCCTAATATCCAACCTAAACCTCTCCTGGCGCAGCTTCATGCCATGAACCAAAGTCTTCCATCCTGTATACTTCAATGCAGCAGATTTGAGCACCCTTACCTCTTCTTTTATGCAGTGTGATGCAGTCCTGGGATTCCTTCACTAGAGTCGTTTGGAGTCAGCCACAGCCCCAAGCCTCAGTTGATAAGACTTGCCTCTTAGGTGAGCTAGTTTGTACTTTGTTGCCACAAACAGACATCTTTCAGTTCCTGAAGTACCTTTAGGGGTTTTCCCCCTCACTTTGCTGACTCTGGGGGTTTTGTTGGCTGTGCAAGGAGTCCCTAGCAATTCTAGGGACACCATGTATTTATGGCTGAATGTCTCAGTGATTAAGTCGTCCAGGCGTAAGAGGGGAAAATGAAGCTGAAACTTTAAAGAATTCCTGGGCAGACACAACAGATGGATGGAAGGAGAAAAGGGCCATTTACCCCATTTACCCCATTACCTATCCAGGGCCATTTACCCCAAGGAACAGAATTGATAATCAGGGCTGAATTAATGGAAAAGAATTTTCTGTTCATCAGCCAGCTGAGTCTTTTGAAAAGGTATTGCTGTCAGAGGAAAACAGAGGACTTCAGGTGCAGGTGAACCTATTTGTACAGAATTCATGAGTCCTAAAGCTCAGTCAAGCTTAGAAGGGGTATCATGAAGCCATTAGGGAGCCTTCTCAAACAAAAATTCATCTCTCTGCTTTCACTAGCTCCATGGGTTTCTGGACACACATTCATTACCTTTCGCTGACAAATATTTTCTCCCAAACTCATGTCACATTTGTATTTTCAATCCTCTCCTGATTTCAATGTTTAGTCCGCATCCCCTATCTGCTTCATGAAAAACTTTATTTACATGGTCCCTGGAAGCACCTCTTTTGTGATCAAATCAGACCCTTTGCACAGAAGCTGGTGTGCAGGTACCTCTGTGTAGCTGCATTTGTAGTCCCAGGCTTTGACTGGTTGGCATAAAGTCATTTGTAAAAGGACAATAACAAGCATGATGAATTCTAATGCTCTGTGTGTCATGGTACTTAGGCATCTCATAGATAACTCCATCACCAATATTTCACAACTCTCTTTAAAAAAAAAGATAACCTCACAAAACCAGCACTTTATCATAATATTCGTGGACAGGTACAAAAAAAAAAAATCAATGGCTGAGGATCTACATCTATCACATCTTGCAGAAAACCCTCTGCTAATATTGGGTCAAGGGAAGCTGCTCTAATTGCCTGGTTTCCTATGTCAGCTCATATTCACCTGACACCACTCACTGGCATTAAAATAGATTTTCATCCCCTTGTTTCATGCATCATAGAAAGCACAGAAAATAAATCAGCTCTTTTAGAGACAGTGTTCATGACAGTGAAGCTGCTGCCACAGAGAGGTTCCCTCATTAGCTATGTCTCTTGTGCTCATTGCATTTCAAGTCCTTCAGGGATCACTGAAATCCCAGAAGGACCAAGGCACCTGGAAAGTTTGGCAGGACCTGGTAACACACCGTGATATCACTGAGATCCCAATCTTCATTCATGCATTCCCTTCCAGCCCAGGAAAGTAGCATGTCCTACTTCTGAAGTGTTGAGGTTTTGAACTTTGCCAACAAATGTCCACCACAGGAAAGTCATTGAGCAACACAGAAACGTAACACTTAAACAAGAACTTCTCTAATCATTGTTACAGCTAAAGCTTAATAGCAATGTAATCGTGGAACAGATCCTCCTAGAAGCTATGCTAAGGCACACGGAGGACAGGGAGGTGATTTGAGACAGCCAGCACAGCTTCATCAAGGGCAAGCCCTTCCTCACCAACCTCATGGCCTTCTCTGATGGAGTGACTGCATCAATGGACAAGGGAAAGGCTACAGATGTCATTTACCTGGATTTCTGTAAAGCCTTTGACACAGCCCCCCACAACATCCTTCTTTCTAAATTGGAAAGAGAAGGATTCGATGGATGGACTGTTACGATGATAAGGAATTAGTAAGACAGTCACATTCAGAGGAGAGTGGTTAGCAGCTCAGAGTCACAGTGGACATCAGTAACAAGTTTTGTCCCTTAGGGGTCCATACAGGGATCAGTGCTATCACTGGCGTGGACAGTGGAATTGAGCGCACCCTCAGCAATTTTGCAAATGACACCAAGCTGAGTGGTGTGGTTGACACACTTGAAGGACAGGATGCCATCCAGAGGAATATGGAGAAGCTTGAGAAGTGGGTGCGTGGGAATATCATGCAGTTTAAGACCAAGTTCAAGGTGCTGCACCTGGTTGAGGGCAACCCCTGGTATCAACACAGGATGGCGGATGAACAGGTGGAGAGCAGTTCTGCAGAGAAGGACTTGGGGATGCTGGTGGATGAGAGGCTGGACATGACCCAGCAATGTGCACTCACAGCCCAGAAAACCAAATGTATCCTGGGCTGCATCAAAAGCACTGTGGCCAGCAGGTCTAGGGAGGGGATTCTGTACCTCTTCTCTGCCCTGGTGAGGCCCCACCTGAAATGCTGCCTGAACCAGGTCTGGAGTCCTGAGCACAGGAAGGACATGTTTGAGCTAGTCCAGAGGAGCAGCTTGCAGTCCACTTGAAGTTCAGAGACCTCTTGAACCCAGGGCAAAGTCCTTGTATGCAATAACTCTCAATGGATTTACCTTCTGTGGGCATTTCATGATCCCTTGATACCACAGAAATTTCCAGGACCTCTACCTGTGCCAAGGATTTCCCACAGCCTGATTCTGTGTGGGTTTTGAGCCTGCCACATTCTAGCTTGTGTGCAGTATGAAGGAAGGATAGAGGAACTGTCTGAAGCGGTTGCAGCTCTCCACTCCATTCCAGCTCTAACAAGCCTCCACCTCTTTTCAGTCTCAGAGGTTGAAGACCATCAGTCTATTTATTTGCTCCTGTTGGGGAAGCTGGTTCATAAATCTGATCATCCTTGTCATTTGTTCTCAGTGTCCGGAGCCAGGACATGTCCTCTGGGAAGGAAAATGGAGACGAAAATGAGCTAGGACACAATCTGGATAAAGGGATGTTTCACAAACTGTCAGAGACCATCTCACACTGAAGGCAAAAGCAGAACAAAGACCATGGCAAACACAGCCTTCATCCTCAGGGATGGACATAGGGGAAAAATCCACATCTGAATTTGAAAGGAAGTGCAGGAGACTGATGGAGGAGAATTAAAAAGTGCATTAGGACTCTCAAACATGTCACCACGAGTACTCCATTGACAAGTGCTGTCATGCTCCACTCAAACAATACTTCAGGGAAGCCAGGGCAACACTTCTGAGGGCGGGCATGAGAGTCCTGTTGAGATCCCTCTGTTTAATACATTACAATGAACAGTTAATGACAGAGCACTCACAATAAATGGCAATACCCACTTCACTGTGAAGCGTCCCACAGAGCAGAGGGAATCCATTGTCTGCCCAGCAATCTCACCTGGCTCCCTGCTTTGTTCCTCCTGCGCAGAGAGACACCTCGTGCCGCAGAAGGTGCTGCTGGAAGACAGCACTCATTTCAATAGTCACGTAAAGGAAATTCCTCATGAAATATCTCATTTGCCTGTTGAAGAGCAGCAAGGCTCTAACCTCAGGTGGTTTCAATCCTGCAATCTGAAAGCTAATTTTAACCAAAAAAAGATTTTTATTTCTCCTCACAGAAAATCTACTTCTCTCTCGAGGCTCTGCCTGCTTAATAAATAGCTCTTTACAGAAAATGCTTAACATCTCAGCACATACTCTGGGTGAAGACTGTTTTAGCAGTGAATTGAGGGTATAATGTACTAGCAGCACCAATATCTGCTGCCCCACAATGCAGTTGGTCTGGCTAAACTTTCCCTGATAGATACACCATTAAGCAGGAGCAACTTTTACTAGTGCACACAAAAGCCAGAAAGGATTGAAATTCCAAAACTTCCTCAACTGATAAGATCCCCACAAAAATATGTGTCCAGAGCTAATGGTATCTCAAGTCATTAAAGTGCCTTGCTATTTTTTAATCCCCGTGGTGCTGCAGCTCACAGCTCAGCTGTTGATCAGTTCTTGCCGCTTTTAAGTCTTCCAGGTTATTTAAATCACCATCAGACACATCTCACAAACCTTTGTGCTCATGTATTAGGAGCACTCATAGCCTGCTAATGGACTGGAGCTGCTGGTTTAAGGTCTGCAAGCAGCTGTTGGTAAGGGGGACTACAGCCCTTGGCACACCCACATCTGCAATGTAATAGCCCAAAGGTCTTGGCTTTCCCAGCTGATTTGCTAGTAATTACAGGTGTGTCACCTGATACTTCTCCAGCCACAGGACACTGAATAGGTCACTCTCACTCATTTTACCTCATCTGCATCTGGCAGTCAAGAGCGGTAGGTAGGTAAGGCTTTAGCTCTCTTGGCAGACCCCTAAGCCAGGGGGAAAAGTGGTAGCAGCAGTAGAAAGCTGTGAGCAGCTTTATGGGCAGCACCATCCACCTTAGGGATCTGCTTTTTCTACTCTTTCTTTTAATGCTGCTCAGCCTTGATTTCGCTTCTGTCACCATGAATTTTCCTAGGCAGGAAAACTCCTCTGCAGCTTCTCTTTGTCTTGTAGCAGTGTGTCAACTAATTATAAGTGCAGAGAGCCGAGCCAAGTCCGTGTTCAGCTGGGCCCCGAGTTAGAGAGTTGCCTAGAATTGCCTGGAGTCAATCCTGAAGTTGCTGTAGTGAAACTTTGAAGGATGGCACCACAGGGCTTTGTAAGTGTCCCTGAGTTATGTGATGCTCCTTGCCCATGAATCAGAGGATCATAAAGGACATTGCTCCAAAGTACCCAGATGATGACTTGTAGCCTCTCTCACTTAGCGGGCTACGCTCCAGGTATCAGGGGCTCCCATCACTCATCCAGGCAGCCTTCTCCCAGCAAATGTGAACTGGCCCAGCCTGATTGCCAAGTCGCAAATGAAGCTCGTGCTCTTTAAGAAAAGGCTGATATCACTCATCTAAATGTTTGCTAAGCAATGCAGAGTCCTCTCGGCTTAGCAAGTGCTTCTCGCTCTGTAACGTGCATCCAGACCCACACACACACATTCCATCTGGCAGCTGTGGGGATCACCAAAAGTGCAAGAGGGTCAAGGATGAGCTGAGGGAAAAACAAACTGGCTTTCCTTCCTTCCTTCCTTCCCTCCTTCCCTGATGGTCAAGGTCACCTTATGTATTGTAACTTTACAATATTTTTTGATAGAGGGGTACAGTGTTCTCTGACATGTCGGCTCTGGTTGTCACTTGTAGAGCCAAACCAAAACCTGTGCCTTGGCTCCATCCTCACTTTGCATTCAAAGGTCAGGACTTACCTGCTTCTGGAAGAAGGAAAGAAGTGAATTTCCAGAGGCAGAACTGCAGCCTTAGCTTTATACCTCCTCCCACAGGAGCTGATTTAAAATTATTCCAGGTTTGCTGAAAGAGGGCACAGAGTGTCTGGTTGGCTTGGGGCTGTGGAGGGAGGGTGTCACAGCTGCACTGCTCATTTGGAAGCAGGAGAGACCAGCACCTCTGCCCTCCTCCCACCCACTGACACTGCCTGCATATTGATCAGAAAGGATTTGCAATCAAGTGGATGTAAACTGCTGGTGTAAATCCCCCTTCAACCTGGTGAGAATAAATCCTTCTCTACTCCCCTCCTCTTTTACAGCCAGGAATGATATTAAGACTGTGGGACCAAGGATTTCCAGATTTCAAGCTTTAGAGTATTTTAGTTGCACTTCAGGGTAATTCAGAACAGAGCAAATGAAACATTGCAGGCAGAGAAAATAGCTGCTGTGAAAAACATCTATAATTTTCAGGGATTCCTTTTATTGTTGACTGCATCCAAATATTTCTGCCCTTGACTAAGTGCTCTCTGTTCCACTATGCCTCTCAGCAGTCCCTGCAGTGACCAAACAGAATAGCACTAGAAAGAATAAACAGCCAAAGCATGAACATAAAATCCCTCTGCTAATGAAGGGGGCTTTTCCTCCCACTGTTTTAGTACAAACCTCCTGCTGCAGGCTAGGGCAGGGCTGGCCACCTGCATGTGCTGAATTGCAGCAAGGACATGGAGTTTGGGGGAGAAATGCCAACAATGCAGTTTAGGGCCTCCCATTTCAGAATTCCTCCCTTATGGTTTTCACGCCTCTGAGGGAAGCCCCTGCTCAGCCTGTCTGCTGATATTCATTATTTATGGAGTGATGCAAACGTGTCTAATGCAAGGATTCTTTTTTTTTCCCCTAGCACCTTAGGGGCTGTCAGAAGCAGAAACAACCAGAAACTAATCCCCCTTCTGATTTACCTCCCTCCTCCTACTCACTGGGCAGGTGCAGACACAGTTCCTTCACTTGCTAAGGCTCATATCCTGCTTTTCCAAGTGATGTTTGGAGGTTGCTTTCTCAAGCTTGGTGACAGGCTTCTCACTTCAGCAGCATAAAATGTCCATAAATACCAGTCTGTGCTCTTTCTAAATGTTTGTGTTATAGACATTTGACATTTATTTTAGACTGACCCCAAGTTTGGTGCAAATCTTTGTAGCATAGTAGCTTTCAACTCCATCCTCTTTGAGACAACAAGGATGGCTTTTGACACAGGTTGGCTCACGGGTTAATCCTTGTGTAGATGGGGTAATTTTTACTGTAGCTGGCAGCAGCTGGATAAAGCAAACCCAGAGGGCCAGGCAAGGCTTACCTGAGCTGGCTGATGCATCTTAGGAACACAGTTTGTCTTTTCCACACAAAGTTGTACAAATCTGCTAATGATGCCTTCCATCCTAGAGAAGACAAAGTTTACGTGGTCACCAGATTACTCCTGCCAACACCCTGATGATCCTAGGTATGTGACAATTAATGACCTAAAATTTACACGTGCACACGCACACACACGTGCACACTGTAAAGACTGCCAACCAAAAACCATTCAGAAGAGAAAAAGGGGACATCTCAGCTCAGCCTCTTGCCGCTATGTGCCCACAGACATCAACAAATGCTCAGAGGTGTAGGTAGTGCCCTCTAGTTAGCAAAAGGAATTATTTGTGACACTTTACACTAAAATTAGCCCTGAGACTAATGATTTTCACTCAGAACTCAAGGCCCTCCCCATTCTCTGTCCCAAATGACATGGGTCTGAATGCTGCCGCTGTGTTTCCCTGAAGTCCATCCACGACCCTTACCAACAGTCATCCTTCTGCAATGCACCTGAATGCAGAGCTCACAGCACAGCGGAGAGTTAGGGGGGATGCCCAGCCATCCCCGCATGCCAGGGCAGCTTTATTACATCCAACCTGTTCTCTGGCAGACATTGTGTTTAAGGAATATTATCATATTTCTTCCCATGCCTACAGCTACTTCTTGCCCTTTTCCACACCAAACACAGTTATCAAAACCTATTCTTATCTGTCAAGTTTCTGAAACTGTTAAACCAATACAACCTGCTCTTCTTTCCCATACCTAACAGGCTTGTCCTTCCCCACACTCTTTGTAAGTAAGTGAGCGTAGTCTGAGCTATTTATTGGATGCCTCTAGCCTTGGAGCCAAGGAGAGGAAAGCTCACATCCATATCGGTCCTCTGGGGCAGCTCTCATCACAGTGAAAACAGAGCCCTTGCTGTCCCTGCTGGCTTCCCACAGCCATTCATCGCCTGGATTACGTTACTCCGTTGTTTATTGCTCACAGTGTTCACATCATTCTCACAGTGCTGTGCTTTGGTTTGTGGGTTGCTTTCTTTTTTTTTTTTTTTCAAAAAAAAAAGGAGTACAGGCTACTAAATGACACAGAGGATTCCCAGCTCCTGTCTTGAGCCGTGTCAAGGCAGGTGATTTCTGCAAGCAGAATTGAATGGCCATCAGAAATCAGAAAGGTAATAAGGCATCCAAGCATACAGGAGCTGAGGGCTCTGAACTGCGATGAAGGGAAGACAGGAATGTTTGCAGTAATAAACAAATAACAAATGAACTTCTCTCCGTATTCAACGAGCTCAACATGAAGAAAATCAGGCAAAATTGTTTCTCTCTAAGCCAACGTTTAACGCAGTGCACAGTCCATTGAATTCAATGCATATAAAACATGTTTATATATACATGAGTGAATGCACACATATGTGCATGAACATACACCCACACATAAAAAATTATGTCCTTCAATGGCACCTCCTATTAGGTGGTGATACAGAAATCCTATTGCTACAACCACATTTGACTTGCTGTTCATCCAGTCACATTTGCACACAATTAGATGAAAAGGGCCAAGACGCCTACTTCTGGCTTGTTTCATCATGTAAGACTGGGCAATGTGTAACAGCAAATATGGCATCCAGCTACTTGCAAGAGAGCGCTCGCACTGCATGTTTCCAATCATTTTCCCTTCCTACCTTTGCCACGCCTTCCCTCCCAGTAGAGCTGAGTATCAGGAGTTTGTTGCACTCCGTGGAAGAAGGTCCTGAAGCTGAAACTAAGAGATTTAGCTTGTGTTCTTCCCTCTACTGCTGATAACCTGTATCACCTTAGGCCAGGCATTTAATGGATCTGAAGCATTCTTTCCCCACTTGGAAAGGAGCCTACAGTAAGAGCATTTGTAGAATCCTTTGATAACAATTGATGAAATCTGCTGCAAATCCTAAAATAAGAAGCTAAAAATATAGGCAATGTCTGACTGACCCGGAGCAATGGTCCACGCAGAGGAGGGCTCTGCCTCTTACAGCAACAGCAGCAAATTTCCCCTAATGAGAGCCAGTCAGTCAGTCCATTATCCCCACCCATCCCCAGCATCTACAGTCATCAGACCAGGCAGGTTGGAGGACACTCCTCTGCCCATTCCATTCATTTATAGCTACGCTGTTCACAAATGTCTGCCACATGCAGAATTGTCAGAGCTGCTTTAACAGGACACCTTGATAGGGACCTGAGACATGTTTCACCCATGTTCTTCTTCCTCATCATGGTCTATACCTTGCTTTCCTCATGTGCACCGCACCAGGTGGAAGAGAGGGCCGGAAAAACCACGACTGTGACGATGATAAGTGGAAATCTCAAAGAAGGTCATGGGTTTAAGAAATCAAGTAAGTAGTAATTAAAAATAAGCGGGCAGAGGTTGTACAGTCCCTTGCCCCATCTGGAAATGCAGCGGTGGATTTAGTATGCCAATATTGACATTTTAATTAATCACCGCTTCTAAAATGCTTTGTGGGTGAAAGCCTGACACAGTCGAAATTATTATTAATAATAATACTTCTAGCAGCATTTCGTTTTTATTATTACATTATCATGCATTAATATTATATAAGAATATTAATAATTACAGTAGTATGCCCCTTAATATAGAAAGGGGCATCTTTAACTCCTTCCAGAATAAAAAGTCCAGTACTACTTATTAGAGACTGCCTATATTTTAGCCAATAGTCACTTTATAATTTTATCATTAAATTAATTGCCTAGTCACAGACTGGGACAGTCTTAATTAACAACAACAACAAAAAAAGAAATACAATGCACTCCAGTAAATAGAAGCAGCCCCCTCTTTCTTCCCCCCTCCCCCAAAATGGTGCAAAATACATAGGGGACCCTGTTGTCATAGTAACTGGCATTACAGCTTGCTTTCGATAATTAATGGAGGGCTTTGCTATTACAGTATTCTTGAAATTTCACTTTCCCCTGTGCTGCACTGCAGAATGCAGTATCATTCCCCATTCATAAATATTTCATTACCACAGTCTGCTGTGTTTCATCATCACTGATAACACTCAGCCTAATCCACCCATTGCTGAATTCATGTCGCCCCATCGGCAGAGCAACTTTCATTTCCTCCTTCCACTTCTGCAGTCTTCATTCTTCTTATTCAGTGTTCTCCTGCTGCAAAACTGTCATTGTAGGCTAAGTACAGAGACCTTTATTTTTCTTAGTCTGAAAAATAAACGAGTGGTAAAAGCTCTGCCCAAGCAAATAGCATGCAGGCACACGCACGCGCAATGTTTGTATCACAGATATAATTTGTATGTATCACTAAAGGGAGATATTTAGGTCAGCAGTGGAGAGCAGAATTGTAATATGGTACTGTAGCAGGAAACTCGGAGTCTGATTCAGCAAAATACAGGGGTACCTTTAGACACAGGCATTGTCCCTCTGATGACAGCCATAAGGAGCAGAAGGGATGTTCTTCATCCAGAGGACCCGTTGGGGCATAATATGTCTGGTAATTGGCATACCAGTAGAGAATACCCAAAGCCAGTGGGGCAAACAGCTGTGGTGATACACATGGCAAGAAGGAAGCAATAGAAAAATAGTTTAATATTTTGCCTTAGTATCAAAACTCACAAACAAATTAATTCTGACATGCTTATATATATCGCTTTTACTCATATCCATGCCCAGGGCACTTGAGTTTCCTTGTTGAGCTTCACATGACTTATTTTTCTTCTCTTTTAAAATACTTTTCTCTTTTATGTTGCTGTCCCTTTGAAACAAGCTGGTAGTGAAAGACTAAGAGACCTTAAAGAGTGCTGCTGGCCTCTGTTGCCAATTGCAAGGTCTCTCTCCTGAAACTTATCTCCTGTGATAGACTTGCCTTAAAGCGCCTTTCCAGGAGACTAGGGAGGCCAAAGGGAAGGAAAATGCCACATATAACCTGTTAGACAGACCACCGCACAAAATCTGGCTTGTTTCCTAATAAATAGCACAGATGGGACGCAGTTTTCCTCTGGGAGGGGTTAAATCCTGGATAAGGAATCATGGTGTAAATGAGCATTAGTGGAGACCATGGCATGCAACTCCTGACAGACACTATATAAATGTATAAATGTATATATAAATGTATGAGGAAAATTTGTTTCATCCATTCTGCACGTGGCAGAAATAGCTAGGTAAAAAATTGCACAGCCGATGCAATAAATAGCAGTTATTTGCCTATGCCATGCAATCTGCAAGACCTGCTAGGATGTCATTTATGTTGACACATTTAAAGAGAGAAGCTCTGCAAATCCATTTTCTTCCAAGCATCGTAAAAAAAACCCCTACATTTTTCTCATGTATTTCCAATTCAGACTTGGCAGTTTCATATAGCGAGAAGGGAACACTGGAAGAGGATTGAGGGATTCTTGGGTATTATGTAGCCCTTTGCAAAAATCAAATTAAATTAAATTAAAAAAAAAAATCAAATCTGCTTTTCAAAATTCCATTTCTTGCCAGGAACCACAAAACTCTTCTGACCATCAACCACGATTGAATATACAGAACAAAGGAATTCACAACAGCCCAGGGTTTCTTTTTCTCTCTGCATGGGACATCACTCTGATGAACAAAATTAATTTCTAAATGAGCTGATGGAGTTTTTCACTCAATCATGCTGCAATGGAGAGTCTCATGGAGTTGGACAAATCAGTCAAAACCAAGAGGGCTTGTGCCAATACTCAGAAGGGAAGTTTAGAGCATGAGTTAAATATAGGATTAAGACCTGACTTGCCTTCAGTCCTCTGTGTGAATCTCCAAGTGTATGTCAAGGGATCATCCCTGGAAAGGGAGAGTATGAGCACATTTAGCATGAGCTCAAGCTTTTTCTCATGGAACCCAGGCAGATGACACCAGCCTTTTCTGAGCACATGATGGCCCCACCTCCCCAGAGACACCCAAAGCTCAGCCCTTCTAAGCAGAGTGTTAGTGCTGTCGCCAGCAGCCTGGGGGCACGGCACAAGTTTAAACCCAGCTGGCAGCCACCCATCTTCATCCTGCTGTGTAAAACCACTGTGCAGCCTGCACAACCAAAAGGAATCACCTTGTGGGGCATCCTACTCCCGAGCAAGAGGAGCCAGCTGGTGATTTTACATGATGCTTCTTGCAGGCTGGACATGAGGGGTGGGAAACCCTCCAGCTTGCAAGGCATTTCAGGAGTGAAATGCTAGTGAAGCTGCAGCCAGGTTCCCTGACAACCCCAAAGGCAAAGGGGCACTGGCTGAAAGCCATTCCTGTGAGGAAAGGTGAGCCCTGGTTCCCCATGCAATTACCCTGCTGCCTCCCTTGGCATTACTGGCATAAAAATAGTTGCGTTTGGCCTTCATCCATCCAAGAGCTGTCAACATGTAGCTCTTCAACTCCACAGTTCACAGGGCCTTTTTTCCTTGTTTTGTTCAGGTTTAGAAGAAAAGAGCAGGCAGATGAGTTTTATGCAATATATATCTCCCTGCTCTGAGAATTTGCTGGTGGTGACATGTGAAGAGAAATTACTCTTGACAATAAAGGCTATGATATCTTTTCCCTACTATTTCGGACAGGTAGATATGCCTGAGTGCGTGGGTGTAAGAGGGAAAGCAGGAGAGTAAGTGCCTGCGTGGGCTTATATGCAACTGCCATTTTATCTTGTTTTTCTTGTAAGCTTCCCCATGCTTTCCCTAACTTTTAAAGAGACTTCCTAGGCCCCTGTCTTCTTCCTCTCTTCTTCAGAAACTCAGTCATATTTTCATCAGCAAGTGTGGCCCACAAGGCACTTTTCATCATTTACAGTATAAAATCTATGCTCCCTACCCTGCAACCATGTCCATTTGTATGATGCTTCATCAGCAGGAAAGTTCTTGCCAGTTTTTCCTTCAAACTCTAAATTAGAAGCAGCAGAGAGCAAGGAAGTTCATGTCACTTAACATTTCACCCTCTAACCACTTGGTCCTTTCCCCATTTCCAAGGTGACCTTTCTTACACCTTCCAGTTTCCCTTGAAACAGTTTTAAGTGTTTGCCTCCCACCAACTCTCTCACTGCCAGCAGACCATTCAGTGCACTCTTCCAGGCAAGATCCCAGTCACACAGCTGCAGGCCACCAAGGAAAAATCTTCATGCGCTCATCAGGATGTGGCACCAAATGACTGCTGCATCTCCCCAGCTGTTGCCACTGCCTGGAGAACTGCTCCTAATGACCAACTGCAGATTAGCTGAAAACCAGCAAAAATCACCCAGGAATGGAGCCTGTGTGCAATATGCTGACCTGCCACCATGGGCCAGGGAAGTCACACCTGATGGCATGGATGAAACACCCAGCCGCGGCGAGCTGCTGGGATGTGGAGGTTTTTCAGAGCCCCTCCAGCAGTGAGCATGCCTTGTGCTAGGCACATGGGCTCTAGGCAGTGCGATTCCCACTTCACCATGCTAGGAATGTTTAGCACAAAAGGGCAGCGACAGAAGTTAACCACACACCACCTTCCCTGAGAGGAGCAGCTAAATTACCTGGACCCTTCAGCAAGTCAGTCTTTAGGCAGCAATTCATCATGTTGAGCTGGTTCTAGCATGAAGTTTCCTTGGTTACTGCTGCATGTTTCAGCAGGCCTTTGGCAGCCAAGGCACCACTGTTCCCAGTCCTTTATTTGGTGTGGAGGAACCTCATTGTGGCTCTGCATGGCCAACTTGGCTCTCGCCTCACTGCCTGTTTGTAACACCCTGGCTAAATAAAGACGATAAAACCTTTAATGCACACAACACTGCAGACATCAGGGTACTGCCCCACTCACCTTGCCAAGCTTAGAGAAACAGGGACAAGAGGAATGGACCCCTCTGGAGTGATATCAGCTCTCTCTAGTTCTCTCCTAAAGGACTTCTCCCCATTGCAGCAGGTGCTTGCAGAAAAACTCACCATGAGGGCTTGATACCAAGTTCCCACAGGACTTGACAACACCAGAGCCCACTGCAGGGTACAGACAAAATGCCTTTCTCCATTTGAAGAGCCTGAACAATCCTTCCCTGGTCTCTCCTCTAGGCTCTGGTACGATCGGTGCCTCTGGGGCTGGCTGGAGGAAGAGTCCCTGTGCTAGGAATGTAGCTGACTCAGGGATTAAAGGAACACATGGCAGCAGCACGTATGTAATGATGGGTAGAAAGCAGGTCAGCAAATGGTATTCAGCAGCTTTTGACACCAAGCCCTTGCAGAAGGGCTTCAGAGACGCAGATTCCTCTCCCAGCTACACTATCACCAAAAAGCCAAGGAAAAGCTACCTTGCAGTCCTCTCTCCATCATGTTTTCCACCTTTTGGCCTATATTTGTTCATTGTAGGTGAGCTGGAGAAGAGGAAATCCCAGGGTTCAGCAGTGTGTCCTGAAGCCCAGATGCAGAAAACCAGAGATATTTCAAAGCTCAGCCTTGATGCTGTAAGTTATCCTTAACAGAATACATAACTCTCCTCTTTCCTTGCTGCGCTAAGCTGTTCCGTTGCCATGGTGACCAGGGAAGTTCAGGGACGGTTTTGGAGTAGCCCTTCTCACTGTACTGCATCAGACACTGTGGATGGTCCCTGTACGCCCGGGATGTGCCGCGATGTAAACACCAACATCATCTCAATAAAGATCCACGCTAATAAAGCAGACTGTGGCACTGTTACCTCTAGAAGTCTCAAAACATGTAGCAGAGGAAAACTGGCATCATCATTCCCATTTTACAGACTGGCAAACTGAGGAGATGTGACTTTTTTGCTGTTTGACTGGTCAGTGCCACTGCGGGAAATAAAAAGTAGAGCTTCCAACTCCCTTTTCAGTCAAGCACACAATTTGTTATGGTACTTGGACCTTTCTGGAGAGTCAAGATTTGTCCTGTGCCTGGGTTTCAGAATTCTGTCCCTCCTTTACCTAATAGGAGTTTAGTATTTAAGTGGGAAGCAATGTTCTCTGACTCATTCATGCCATGGTTTTGCTGTTTGATCCCACATGAGGTTTCTTTCCATCCTTTTTCAGCCTCCTCATAAGAGCAGCCAACAAGCAAGCAGTCAGAAGGGATCTACCACCTCTTGCCAGAGACCATCCTTTTCCTACAGCAAGACAGTATATCCAGACTGAGTGTTGTATCAGGTAACAGCATCTGATGAACCACCCACAGCTTAAGAGATTTTCTCTCATGTTACTAAGAAAGGTAAGGTTGGTAAAATGCCTAAATGAAAAAGGAATACAAGTCATATTCACCAAAAAAAAGAAATCTAGAAACATACATCCTACTAAAAGTCAAATACTAATCTACAGTCTATGTCTTGGGACTAGTTGCAAGTTATTAGTCTGAAAAGTCTCACATAAGGAGGTCCAGAAAAAACTGAGCCATTTCAGAAGAACCTTGCAATTTTGGCAGCTCACGTGATGGAAGCATTTTGTCAGCTGCCATGACACTATGAACCTGGAAGCTCTGGGAAACCCAGATCATGAAGGTTTACAGTGGCTATCAAGGTAACTTCTCCCCAATACATAAAGAACATAAAGAAGTAGCAATTCCTCTAAGATCTCCGAATGCCTTATCAATTAAAAAAAAAAAAAAAAAAGATTGTCACATCACTTGTTTTCAAATAAATATTCTTTTGGCTCTGATATTTTGGAAGCAGAAGAGTGGCAGGATTTTGTCTCAGGCCTAAATTTGTGGGCTTTTTCTGGTGAATAAAGTGAGAACTTTATAATATAAAAATTCAAAGGAAATCTGACTGATTTTTGCATGACTACCTAAGAGCCAACAGGACTAAATCTGTAGGGACTATTGAAAAAAATCTTGAGTATTGGTAAATCTGTCTGAAAACTAGAGGTAGTCAAACTATACAGTACCTCAGCTATTCAGTAGTCAGTGGCACTTTATACAGGAATGTTTTCCACCTTCACTAACAAACGGATAGCATTTGACTAATTGTGCAAATAAAAAATATTACATTAGACATAGTCTTGCAGATAGTGTAAATGAGAACAAACCATTTTAAAGCCATGTGAGTCAGTTCCACTGTGAGCATGTGGCTCCAGAAGGATGACAAGTTCAATACGCAAGTTCTCACCTCGCTCATTTCCTTCCTCTTTCAACTGAGATGACTCTTCAAGGCTGTTGTCTAAGAAAGTCTAATTTCGTGGGTGATAAACAATACAGAACATCTGTGTTTGACCAATTCCTCTTTCTTTTAGACTTTTGACTGTTATTTTTAAAAAAAAAGGGAAAAGAGAGCTGTTCTCCACATAAATGATAACCAATACATTTCGCCATTTAATAATATATATCCAGCTTTTCCAAACTGCATGCTCTGGTTCCATACAGAGACTTTTCATATTTCACATTTTCATACTTTTCCAGTAGGCCTCCCTTGTTTGCGAAAAGAAATGAGAGTACCCTTGTCCTCTATGAATTCAGAATCTGGAAGTCAGGACTCACAAAGGGGAGATAAAAAATACACGAGGCAGCCCTTGCATATGGCGGCCACACTCAGGCATCAGGCCCAGATAATATGACAAGAGCAAGATATTATGACATGAAACAAACTACTACGGCCAACAGTCTGGAAAATTCAGCATCTGCAAGAAACCTTTCTTGAAAAACCTTCAAGAGGCAAGAGTATGAGGGTGAAGTGGGACCAGTGATGTCATGACCAGCGAGAGTGACATTGTGCCCACCCTTGATTCCAGTCCAATGTGTCTCAGCTCATGCTAGTTCAGCAGACTTCTACATATCCACCCAAAAGCAACCAAGGAAGCCATGTCATTATTGCCAGACCCTGCTGCTTTAAAAGCAAAGACAAGGGGACAGGCAGTTGCAAAAGAAACTGCTGTCTAGATAATTCATCAACTAATGAAATCCTGTCAAACCACGACAATTCTTCTATAGTTTCAATTATAGAAGTTATACTCCCTCCTAAACTGCTGCCTGGTGGTGCTGTTCACCATTAAAACAGGTTGTTTCAGTCCAGTGGTTGCTGCATTTCAGTGTCAGCTACACCAATTCCCCATTACATGAGTCACCTGTGCAGAGCCCCAGTCTGAAATGTGCTCTTGGATACTTTGGGACTACCAGGACTCTGTGAAAATAAATCATTACTATAATCATTACCAATTTAAGTTTTTGCTTCCCCATTTGCAATGCTATTTTCAAATGGCACCATTGACCCAAGGAACTCTCACTCTGGCACTTTCCATAACTATTAAAAAAAAAACCCCACAGTTATTTTCTCAGTTTTTGTTGTTAAATCTTTTTGCTCAGTTTTATCTTCCTGTTACTTTCTAAGCTTAAAACCAGTCAAAACTCATTACAGATAATATCATATCACAGGAGCCAGAAATGGAAAGGACCTATTAGATCACCACTTTGTCCTCCTGCCAATTTACACTTGCTGTCTAGATTACCTTTCCTAATGCTTTGTCCAGCTTGGCTTTAAAAAAGACAAAGCAGTTGGGCTCCTGCCCTTTCCCTTGGGAAACTGTTTCACAGCAAAATACATCTCACTGTCAGGAAATTTTACCTTACATTCAGCCTGACTGTCACACTATTAGCCCTTGTTATATCCCTGCGTGTCACACTAAAAATTCTTCTCTCATGCTCAGGAGAGTGGGAGGGTGTTCGTGCTCATCGGAGCGCTACATGTCTCACAGACCACACATTTGTTAGTCATTCCTGAGCTAAGCTTTGCATCATTTTATATTTGAACTCATCTACCTGTACTTCCACCTCTCCTGATCAACTTTGTCACTCTCCTCCAAAGATTTTCCAGATTTGTCAGTACCTCTCTGGTTACTGAGGGCCGAGTGTTGACTGTACCAGTTATTTTGGGATGTGGGACACCAGGCAAAGCTAGATGGCAGGTTCAAACCAATCCAAAGCACACTCTCTGTTTAACACAGCTTAGTTAAACGGAGCTTCTTGCCACAGGATGTGAATGACAGAAGTTTGCATGGGTACAAAGAGAAACAGAATTGGTTAGTGCACGAAAAATAATGCATTGAGAGCTCCTGCATACATAGTCTTATATGTAAGAGCCTGCACTACCAATTTATGCTTATCACACTGATATAGGGACAAAATTCTATTTGATAACTTGATGAAATACTTACCAGACTTTCACAAGAGGAAGCGTGTTTCAGTCACCACCACGAGTCTTAGCTCTCATGGCACCTTATAAAGATGCATCTGAGTTAAGCTGCCCTAATTCAAGCACTGGGTTCAATACAGGGAAGGACCAGAGGAAGGAGAAGCACTGCTGTTCTCTGCACTGTCATGTCTGGAGTGATGCCCTGCAGGGCTAAGCCTTACCACTAAGCATTTCATCCCTCTCCTTACAGCAGATCCAAAGTGCCCAAGAGCTCCTGATGGGGAAAATTAAATCTTCTGGCAGACCAGGCACACTAAAGCCCCAGGCAGAAACTGTGTAGCTCCTGACATAATTTCAGAACACTCACCAGACTGAGATCCTTGCAGAAGACACATATACAGAGGACCAAGGTCCTGTGAATGTGTTGCCAGTTGCTCCCTTAGCTTCACTCACTAAGTGCTTTGAAAAGAAGAGGGAGGGGAGGAGTGGGGAAAATTAGATGCCTGGTGACCCTCCTTGCCTCAGTTTCCTTCTTTCATCCTTTGTCTCTCAGTCATTGTAACAATTCTGATTCGATTTTGCAATTCAGGTGCAGAAAGCCATCAGTGCAATTTATTAAATGCCACTGCAGCGCAGAGAAACAGAGTAGGAAAGTGGGGTGTAATCTTGTCCAGTGCTGCAAGGACCGGGAAAAGCACCAAGGTACTCTTTTCCTTCATTCCTGAGGGCCCACACCACCTACAGAATGGGACTCTGGATCAGAGAGGATTCTGGGACACCTGGATTCAGGACTTAATCTGTTGCGCAAGGCAAACACCTCAGCCTCTCCAGTCATCAGTTCACGTGTCTGATAAATGTCTATCATTTGACCTTCATTGGAAGAATGTTTTAAAATCCTTAAGATCTCGTGGGAAAGCTCAGGGTTATTTTCACCATTAAGACAAAAATCTAACTATAATGACCAATTTTGTGCTCTCCTTTTTAGGTCTGCCACTAAGTGGAAGAGTTTCATAGTAAGCTTATTATTACCAATTAACAGGGTGTGCTTTTCCAGAGAGCTTTCTGGACGGAGTCCCACACATCATGCGCTGGATTTACTTAAAAATAACTTGAAGGCCATGTCAGAAAGGCCACTGAGATCATCATAGCCTACGATAGACCTCACAATCTTTGAGGATTTCACATAACCCTTTAACTTTAGTTTTTCCATATCAGAAGACTGCAAGGAGCCTCTTGGTCTGGCTCAGTGTCACCCTGGACTGTAGAGGTGGTTTCCAGGTGGAGATAGCCATGCATGATGCCATCTGCATCTACATCAGACAAACTGACTCTTCCCCAGCATGTAACAGTCGCCATCTGAATGCAGGGCCAGCTGTCCATGTGGATCATCTCACCTCTACTGCTGACACTGGGAAGTGTCAGCACTTCTGGTCCTATTAATCATGTCTCCATTGAAAACATCTCCATTAAAATATCAGTGCTAGGAGAGGTACTCCTCCAGCTGATTTCCTTCACAGCCCAGAGAACGTGGCAGCAATCAACAGATCCTGTAAGTTATGAGCCCTTTTCCCATTTGTTGCCCCATCCTATGCAGAGCCTTTTCCTCTCCGCAGGTAACAAGGTACCTTTCAAGGATGTAACTGATAAATCTTACAGTGGCTCTCCTGAAAGACACTAAAAACGAGGTAGGAATTTCTCTTCCCTGTCCCTACCATGTGTTGTCATCCTTGGCCTTAATATGGATCTCCTTCCAGGTGTCACGGGCAGCCTGCTCAGCTATCAGGGCAGAAATGTGTTCACAGACACACTGGTTCCTGCTCAGCTTGGCAAACACTTGCCCATGCACAGGAGCCCTCCAGAAGTCTGTTTTCCTCCTGCAGAACAAGCTCTGAGCTGCACTGACATGGAAATGTTACCACTGCACAGACCTGCTCTCTAGTAAAGATCAAAACTGACTTCTGTGCCTAATTTTTAAGAGGCTAGATTTTTTTTTTTTTTGTCATTACGGCAGACTTTAAAGTAATTCAAATTCCTTTTATAAAGTTGGCATTTCTATTAAGTCACCTTTCTTCTCTGAAGGTGGAAAAAGACCTGCATTGTCACCAGCAGCAGGTGTTGCACAGGAGCCTGAAACAGATGCCAGGAAGTCTTTCAGACTGGAAAAAACGTCTCAAGTGGGAAAGGGAGTTGGCTGCCCATAATTTGATTGCTCTTTGAAGGGAAAGTGCTCAGAAGACTGTTGGCTCTCTGACAGCAGGAGGCACCAGAAAGTATTGAATTTTTCTTGGAAAAAGGTGATTTCTGTGTATTGGAGCAAAGTAGAAGGAAAAAAAAAGTCTCTAATCAGAATACAGGGAAAAACAACTCTGCTTTTGTATCCACAGCACAGAAGCAAGACTCACATCAACCACACCAACCAATTTCATATATGTGTTACATACAAATAACGTAATTTGGTAAGATGCTCAAAATCTCCTTAGCAATGCTGGGTTTCCCTCCTTGACATAAGGGGTCATGCTGGAAGACCAGGAATATCAGAAAATCATATAATTCTTAACCAAATTAAAACTTTTAAGTTTCTGGTAAGTAGAAAGGAATGAAAAGTAATGCAGGCCGTAACACCACAGCTTGTAAACACACCAAGGAGGTAGGCTTACGTGTACTGGCTCCATCAGTGTTGCTGTGCAAGGCGTGACGTGTGCTCAGAGTCCCCAGTGCCCAGGCAAGGTCTTCCTGATGGACACTGGGCAGACATCTCTGGAGACCTGTTTGGTGATCCCAGACGACCCCATTCCTCCTGAAATCACCACCAAGATGCTGAACTCCCAACAAAAGGGGACTTGGTGTGGGTATGAGATTAGATGGCTGACTTGAGTTAAGCCTTTGCCAATCCCTACCCTCGTGATCTGGAAGACACAAATGAACCTCGACCTACACTTCCACTCCCACATGTATTATGCAGTTCCTATACTGAGATCTGTCAATAATGATCCTGTGAATGATTATGAGTTTCTCTACCACCAGTGAGTAAAGATTTGGCATGAGAATCAATAATTTCTTAAATTAATTATCAGTTACAACAATAACTGATGACCAAAAAGCCTGTTATTTACTATATGTCTATGCAAAGGCAAACAGTCAAAATCACATCCATGCCTCCCTGTAGCATGGTGGTAGGGAGGATAATTCAGAGCTTTGAGCCCAGAATGACAGTGCCTTACTTCTCAGCTACCCTGTGGTAGTTTAGCTCTCCTAAACCTGCTCCCTTGTTCCAGAATGACACTAGTGTCACCAGAGCCACTGAGTGACAGGTTACAAAACATTTCAAGTGAATAAACATTTGGACAGATCCCTAGCGGGACTTTCAGACCTGCACAGACATTGACAAAATCCCACAGTCAGTTAAAATTGTACCTTTTGGGGGGCTAATAATTTTTTAATCCTGACCCTTGGTATCGATGTGCCTCAGATCTGTAGATGGAGATGGGAATAACCATTTACATGCACACAGTGATTCTGCAAACAAATGGCTGCACAAGCACCACATCACGAGATGCATCTAATTGATGCTTAGCTGCAGCAAATACCAACACAGCGCTTCTGGCTGTACCACACAGTGATATAAGGGAAGCTGCAGACACTAAAATAAAAAGAGAACAATCTACTGCCCATTTAAGTGGCAGCTGCTCTGGATGACTGCAGTGCTGCCCAGCAAATTACTGAGCAGGCAGAGGCACAATTCCCTGGACCGCATGTTAATCACCTGTATCCAGAGGCTGAGCACAGAGAGACCCTGCAGTAATGCGGCATGGGAGCACAGGCTCTAGGCTGTGGTATAATAAATCTCCCTGCCTGCAGCCTGACACTGTTTCCTCACCAAAGTTGCACCAAATTTCAATAGCAAGAACTGCACAAGAAGGTAAGCAAAACTGAACTGGGAAAGCTAGATCATGTCAGTATTCCAAGTATAATAGGCAGACTAAAACAGACTCTACTTTGTTAACAGTGAACATAAATAGAATAACAGAGGCCATATGAGAAAGGCACAAAAGCACAAAATCTGCCAAACATTTGAGTGTGTCAGATGTTAATGATGATCAAAGCTTATACAACAGACTCTAGAGAAGTCAGTGCCTTCACCCAGCTCTGGGTTGAACTGCACTAACATTTAAAAGCAGGTAGTAAGTACCAAAGACTGGTTTCTTGTCCTCTACAGATTTGTTCAAGGACCTCACAAGACTGCTTTAGTTTTGGTGGCCTTTCAGAGGCAATGCTCACAAACCTTAAAATTTGATCAGGATGTGTGTAATTAGTCAATATGGCCTGATCTACACAGAAAGCAAATCTGTTTTACGGCAACAGTCTTCTCTCAGCAAAGATGAACAGCAGACAGCAGCTGAAGAGAACTCTGAGCTTTGAAAGTATGGCTGCTTATTTCAGAGATGAAGTACAAACTCATTTCCTCCTCCAGATGGTAACAATTCTATCTCTGATGGAGATAGTTCAGTGATACCAACCAGCAAGACTCAAATACCCAGCACCACCATTTTATGTGCTCACACTGAATTTGATACAATGTCCTTGTGTCTGTGTTGTTTGGGGTAGTGGTGGCAAGATAGAGTGCTTTCTGACCTTGCTTTAACTAATCAGTACCAGCCAATCTTCAGTAAACCCACTGTGAAGATGAGGTTTTTTAGCTTTACCCAAATATGAACTCAATAAGATGGACACAATTCTGCTTTTCGGGGCAAGACTCCCTGTGTTAACTTCAATGAATCACCAAAGAGTCCTCTCTTACCTGCAAGGTTATCCAGGACAGTTGAAATGCACTGTAGATAAAAATTACCAAACACACAAAAAGCCTACAACTGTTTTTTTTTTTCCCCATTTTTTTTTTAAAAAAAGCTAATCCCTACATGAAATTATTCAAAGCTTGAGACCATTTTTTTCATACTTGGGAACTCAATACAGGTGCACAGAATAAGCTGACAGTAAATTCAGTGCTGCAGAAGGGGCAGCAGTAACACCCTCAGTGGAAGGGAAACGACGGCCACCAGTGATTTACTAACATAGTTTGGATTCTCTGTACAAAACTGCTTCCAGATTTGTGCAACTGTTTGATCGTGCCTGGCAATTCTATGGCAGAGGTCACTGCAGTCTCAAGGGTAAAGACACAGAGCCATTTACTGCCTATCTAGATCTCAACACATTTCCATTGCAGCACCTTTAACAGGAACATCAAAACCAGGTAAGACTTAGTGCACTGCAAATCTGCTGCCAGTTTACTGGGAAGATCCCAAACTGTGTTAAAGCTAAATCTTTAGTCTTTGAGGAATCACGGTTAGCTTGAAAACCAATGGCAACTACAAAGAAAACCAGCACCCAGAACATTTAAACCACATATACTGTTCAGTCACATAAATCTCCAGCTAGTATTCCTGGGAATGTGTAGCTTCTTTTGCTACAATTGACTTTTTTCTCTTTTATTAAAGGATGCTGATATAAAACCCTGAGGCACACAAAAATAAACACAGGCAGCTGAGAAAAACAAGAAGCAATGCATTATGCCTGTCACTACACTAGTCAGTCAACATGCACATTAATTACTCGAATGCTGCTCCCCTTAATATTCCCATATGGCATGGCACCACTTTGATATTTAGTAACTCATCCACCTTTACTAGACTTGTAGCCCACCCAAGGTTGAGGAACGTTCATGAGACAGATTGTAGGGTAGCAGAGACTAGCAAGGGATCTTATCTTGTTAGTTACGTTGTTCTTGGTCTTCAAGGTAGTTCAGCTACCTTTTTGCTAAATATGTCTTGAGAAAAGCCAAGTGATAGCAGAGGGTAGCCCTTTCTTTGACAAGAGTTGGTCAGTGACTGTACCAAGGACTTCCTCGGTCAAGTTTTCCACACTCCCCCTAAAGATCAGTCCAGCCTCTGAGATGCTGTTAGCGTATTATGTCTCTGATCAGTGGTAAAATAAATAATGGCTATTACAATTTTAAGACTCTTATGGGCTCTCTGTCAGTATCCACAAGGAATCACATGGTTTGAGAGTTTACTATTATCCATAGCAAATTTCCCCAGTAAAATTAAGGTCAGGCTTTAAAGGGAAAAACAGGTTTTCCAAAGGACAGCAGCAAAAATGCAACTCTGATGCCTTTTGATCTGAAGTCTGCTTTGCTAGTTAGTTGTGGTGTATCTTTGTTGGAACAATAGGTGTTTAGAGCAGATTAATCTAAGAATATATGTGACAAAGTTTTACCCAAGTATTTATATTATGCTCACAGCCAGCCCATATGATTTTACAGGCATTCATGTGACTGAATTGTGATTGCTCCTGAAGAAGCTGCTTGGTTTTTTTAATGTTAATAATTCACATTTTTGTGTGAAAGCTGCTGCTATTCTACTCTGGAAGATGATTCTGTGGTGTTAGGTCAACCTCAGGGAAAGCTTTGCATTTCCCCCTTATCCTATTAGCCCGTGAGATTTATCTTTCAGGTTTCAAAGAATAACATGACTCCACCAAGGCCTGGCTGTTGCAGTGAGCCAGGATGTGCTGGCACACACAACAGAGTGCAGGCTCATAGAATCATAGAATTGTTTAGGTTGGAAAAGAGAGATCATCGAGTTGATGTTAGCAACTGGAGACTGGCTGATCCAAGAACATCCAAATTGCCTTGCAAAGCCAGACATGGCAGCCAGTGGCTGCAGTGACAAAGACTCATTGTCCAGTTTTCTCCTTGCTTTCCTGAGATTTTTATGCTCCCAAAACTGGCTGATCAGAATGAAAGAGGTACTGAAGGATTTAGGGAGCAGAAAGGGGAAACTTCAATAAATACTAAATTAAAAGGGAAATCTTGTCCTCTACTTCACCCCAGATAGTGTCTTGTTTTCCCAAGAGACTTAGTTCTTTCATACAGCAGGCAGGTTATGGTACTTTTTCCATAAGCAATTCCATCAGTTAAGATCCACATAATCTGCTGCCCCATGTGGCAGCATCGATCAGGCCCTGTCTTGGAACAATTATTGCTCAGTGCAATTCAGGGAAGTGCTCCTGCTCTTCAGTGGTCCTCACTGAGAATCCTGAAAAGGCGAAGGATGAAGGAGACAGAGGAACATCAAATGGGCTAGGCTTTATTTAAGGATCTTAGTAGATGATGGTTTAAAAATACCCAAGTAAGTTTTTCTGGTGCCTAAATGGCACCCATTCTTTTTGCCTTGTAGAAAGTCTAGCATACTGTTTTCATAATCAAGTTACTTGGATAGCAAAACAATGATTTAGATTAGGATTTGTTTACACAGCTAAATATGTTGAGTAATGAAATTAAAATGAGCTCTCTGCTTCTGTCACATCTGCAATAGTGACTGGCTTCTTATGGTTGAGTACAAGCCTGCTGCACAGATGTTTCTTGATAAGGTATAAATCTGTGTAAGATGTTGTTTATTGCAGCATTTTTATTGCCTTCTTCCCTAAAGGAGGGAATGTTGCCTGCACAGCAACCAGATGTGACCTGCAAGACTCTATGAAACACCATTACAAGCAAAAACAGGTCCCATATTCCATATCAGCATCTGCAATGGTTCATCAAGTATTTATCAGATCATTTGAACACTTCTACAGGCCCTAGCATCATACCATCACCAGAATTTACTTATTATAACCTGCAGTGAAAAAGGCAAACATCCTGTAAAGCGACTGGTGCCTCAAATAGCAGGAGATCCCATTTTAGCTTGGTTTCCTGCCTTAAAGGTCAAATTCTCGAGCAGAACCGCTACTAGAGAGTAAGATACTGTGATAGATCAAGGCAGCTACTTTTCAGGGCATTGTAGGGAAGAGTTTCTCTTTTCTGCCATCCTGCCCCAGGTGATATCAATCCTTTGATGGTGACAGGGGAAGAGACTTATCTTGTACTGGTGCCTATTCGAGAAGTGAGACAAGGGAGTTTCTTCCCTGGGGAAGGTGCCACAGCTTAGAGCACCTCACTAAGTGGCTCTGCTCCTGTGGGAGTAAGAGGATCTAAAAGGAAAAACTTGCCAATGACCCCAGCATTTGAAAACAGCCAAGCCCAGAACCAGATTGGCTCCTTCTCTGTAGCTGATGGAAGTAACACACATGGGCTCTGAAGGTAAGAGAGCCAAACCTTGCAAGATGTACTTCTTGGAAGGCTTCTTGAAGGAAAATCTGACATTTCTTATTTAAAAAAAAAAGGGGGGGGGCAGGCAGCAGGATGGGTTATTCTTCCCTGAGCTAATCTATGTCTCTGATTTGCTTCACTTGTTACACAGACAGAAGATCCTGTCAACACAGAAATAATGCCAAGTATTTACGGTTTAATGGAACCCAGGGACCAATTAACAACACAGAAAACCACCGGGCAGTGTATTTCTTATCGTAACAGGAGGGAAATCTTACATTACTGCTGTTCCCCCATTTCTTAAAATAAAGCACCAGCCCTTTGTCAGTGATTTCTCAGTAGTAATGTTTATTACCTGCTAGTTTTACCACTGCCCATTTATCAATCGCTTTCCATGTTCTACGTTCAGTCACAAAACCCCTCTCTTTACTTGCAACCTAAAATCCCGAAAAGAGAAATAAAAAGAGAAAAGAAAGAAAGAAAAAAGCAACCACCATTAGGGCTTCAGACCAGCAGTTCTAGAACCTGCCCTCAACCCCAAGTTCTCGAACTGCTGACTCTTCAATAGCTTGATGGATGCGATGCACCTCGTCCTGCGTCAAAGTCCTCTCCGGGTGGCGGTAAACGATCCGGTAGCAATGGCTGACCTTCTTCGTCCTACAAAACATAAACCAAAAGAGGACTCATAAATATATGTGCCTACAAATGCAAATACATGAGGCCAAACACTTACCCTCTGGATCATTTTTATTTGTGGTCTAATTTTGTTCCTGTTGCTTGAAAATCACCTTAATGCTAAAATACACAGTCCAGAGAGGTGGAACTGAGATGAATTTTAATTTTTGCAGAGGCCTTTGCTGAAGTACACCTCATATCTCAACTTCTATTGCAGTCGGGTAGCTTCTTACCAGAGCAAACAATCCCAGGAGGAGGGCTGTGCTTACTAACACCATTGATCTGCTGCTGACACCACATCTATCTCACTGTCTCATTTTGGTGCTAATGGGGCCATTTGAGGGAGCACTGGGCACACATACCCCACTCAGATCAGTGGGGCTGGTGGTGATGGGCATAAGGAAAACACCGTGCAACCTCTGTGCGCTGGAGAGCGGCGTTGCCAGCTTGACATGGGGCATCTCATTGCCTTACCATCCCGGCCTCAGCCTGGGGAAGGAGACTGAATGAACAGCTTCAAAACAAAGTAAAACATTTCTTTCTCATCTCTTTGCCCTTCACTGGCAATTAGAAACAGGAATAAAATGCATTTGAAGTATTGTGACGACCAACTATCCATTTGTGGGAGAAGGACAGAGATGGAGGATGAAGGCAGTCATCACTCCCTAAGTGGAGCACCAAACAGCAGTGTAAGATTTCTTACCCTGTATACTGTGGAAAGACAAGACAAAGGAGAACAGGGAAAAGGAACAGAGAGGAGAGAATGATGGGGGCAAAAAGTATTTAAGAGTTGCTGGTTAGGCAGACAAGTTAATGAAAACACAGGACAAACTTGTAAGTTGAGTAAGAGTGAAAAAAAAATCTTGCTCTCTATCAAAAGCAGGCTGGAATACCTAGCTCTTGCAAGGGCATCTGTGTAATTGGAGTGCTTGTGTTACTGAATTTAACTGGCAGTTCTGGCATACTTGTTAGTTTCAAATGGAGCCCATACAGCTTCTGCTTTCAAAGGTAAACACTCACTTCAGTGAAAGAGAGAAAATCTGAGGGGAAAAATAATAGGAAACCAGAGATCAAGTGGCAGGCAGAAGGAGCTCCCAGACTGGCAGAACTCTGCATTTAATGGCACACAAAGGCATTCAGCAAGCTTTGGGTCATCTCTGTCCTGAAATTGTTTCATTCTAATAACCATGTTTATTATGACTATTTGATTAGAACTAAGACTGTAAGTGTTCATAGACAAAGACAACTCTCAAGATATTAATTTTAACCTCAAATCCTATTAAAACCAGGCACAGATAGTTTTTACCTCACAATAGCTATTTGATACAATTAGTTTTTACCTCAGAATAGCTATTTGATATCAATTCTGTTCCACTCGACATAGGTGGGAAGCTTGCCCTGCTCCCACTGGCAGTTTACAACAAAAAAGGTTACTTCAAATTAAAGCATTCCTCCTTCTTTTGTGTGCTCTGAAGATAAAGCAAGTTAAGTCTGGCTGGCATTGGAAAGGGCAAACTGCATTTCATAAAGTGTTAAGCTGACTGCAGTTAACTGCTAAAAGCCAGCCAAGAGTTTTCCCTGTGTGCAGGTTAAATGCTGTAGAAAAGTGATCCTGGAGAAAAGAGGGGGAGGTGTAACTGCCGGGAGGGTGCAGCTCTGCTCTGCTCCACCCCTGCAAAGCAGTCGAGAGGGCAGACCTGGGGGAAGCAAGTAAATGGAATAACAAGGGATTGGCCAGACGCTACATCCTCAGTAAGAAATTTGAATGAGACAGAGGGATAATGAATCGGGGCTCAACAGAAACAATTTCCAAACCCAGGCTCGCAAACATCACTACAGCTGCCAGTATTTCAGTTTTTAAATGTGTTACAGTAATACAACTTATAAAAAACATCTGCAAATTGCTTTGGCTGAAAATCTCTTTAGAAGGTGTACGGTCACAGGCTTGATCCTTAAGTCTGGTAAATATTGGGAATATATTCCATGATGGAATAGTTATTACCGCCATTTAATGTGATGTAAACACAAGTTTGCTTAATGTAGGTGTAAGCTGATATAGGGGTATCTACAACATTGTTTCTTCACTGGTCATGGTTAACTGAAGATGACAATTAATCCTTACTCACTTGTTTCTGTATTCCCTCTCCATCCATCCCAGAGAGCCATTCATTCACGAGGCAAATGAAATACGTCAGAATGGGACGATAGTTTCTTGTGGATGTTGTGGGAAACCAGCAGCTTTAGGAGGTATTTAAATTAGGAAAGTGTGGAGGTCTTACAGAACAACACAGGACTAGAGTTCTGTTAGCTGCATTAGAAGTTAAGCATTGGTGTGGGAGAAATAAAATGGGGATTGCACTAAATGTAATTAATCTAAATTTAATTATAGGCAAAAAATGAAGTTGTACCTACACATGGCTGGCTACACAAGAACTCATGTGGATGCAACATTGGATGCTACATTTTTCTCCCACCTTTTAGCTTGGTTTATTTGCATCTTTGTTACTAATTAGAAAGGAAGAGTATAATGGTTCAATGCTATTTCAAGAAAAGGCACATTGTAAGTTTCAAAATCTTAAGCATTGTTTCCAGAGTTCTAATATTAACCATTCAAAGGAGATGGGGAAGAATACTTGTCTCTTCCCTCCCCTAATACTTCCACCCCTCCCACTCCCAAACAAAATACTAAGACACTGTGATTAATCCCTGCCATGAGCTGCAACTGAAAAAAATTATTGTCAGCAAATACTACCTTTGCTCATTCCCTTTCTTGCTTTTCTTTTGTTCTGCAGAGCCACAGAGTGTTTGCCTATCTTAAAGATGGCTCTGCTAATGCATAATGAACTCTCTGCTGCATGTCATGCTGCAGCCTGACAATACGGAAGCTTTAGCTCTCTATCCTGAGAAAGAAAATTTTGAGGCCAAACCCTAGAACAGCAGCTTCACTGGGTAAAAGAAAAAAAAAACCATTTAGGAGCTTAGCAGTGAGCACACTGGGCTTTATTTACCTAAACTGACCGCCAGACCAGTCCACGCGGTTTGCAGTCACGCGGACTCCTCTCCATTAGGTTCAGCTGATCTTAGTGTCACAACTCTCCTCTGCACCAGCCTGCAGCTTTTCAGGTAAGGAAACACAGGGAATACAGTGAAGCTCTGCTCAAAGGGAAAAGGAAGACAGAGATTTATTCTGACGCCACGGGAGGAAACAAGATACGGACCATGAACAAACACTGGAGTGAAACAATGCCTAATGCTCTTTCGTATGATTTTGGGAGGAAACAGCTTTGCCTCACGTTTTTCAGGACTGTGACGCAGCTGCCTCCATGTGCTAGGGAGCTGCTCCCTGCCAGGTCAGAGTCATGGCATGGGGTCAACCTGAAGGTCAGCATATATGTTTGGATATTTCAGCTTGATATCTAAACATAACAAGAAATTAAGGTGCCTTAGTCTGCCACTAGTCTAATAAAACCAACATGAAAGCAACATGAAACACTGGCACTAGGGTTAGAATGAAAGGGTGTGTTAGGCAACAAAAATTAATACATGTGTGTCAGCTTTCCCTTCACGGAAAACCACAGAGGAATGCTTTTAAATGCTACTTGTCTAGAAAGCTGATCCCAGAAGCTACCAACAGCAAAGCACTTAAACATCCTTACAGGGGAACCTGTCTCAGTCATTACATAAGACTAATCCCAGAGTCATTTGGTAACCAAAATGTTGCATAAAGAATAAATGCCTGGCATTGGCATTTGTCTCTTCTACATGCAATACTGTAACAAGAATGAAAACTTCTCCATTCTGTACTGGAAGAGGGAGAGAAAACGGGCAGCAGTGAGTGGGTAAAATCCCTACTGTTTAACTGTATTTTGCTCTCCATCTGCCTTAAAGAAAGCACAGAGACTTCTGCAGGGAGGTTACCCCTGCTCTTTTGTGGTGAGAACAACACAGAACCACAAACTTTTCTAGAAAGCTGGATTTACTTCGAGGAACAGAAAACTAGAGGTGACAATCACCCACAGCACGAAGGAGCAAAAAAGAGTACCATCTCTTTCATATGCTGAGCAGTTCACTAAGCAGTACTACTCACCACCATACCTATTATTGCACCTTTTCCTACAGAATACTATTTAAAATGAAAGATCTACGCATATGGTAGCACAAGTATTTGAGATTATTTTCTCTCTGTTTAGTGAGTCATGTTAACGAGGTTCTTTGAGCGTCTCCCAATTCCTGACCTGGTAGTTTGTATCCTAAACCCCCCCCCCAAAAGATTAATCAAGTAATTCCCTTGCATAAACCTTCACACAGTACTCAGTGACCGCTACACCCTTCACAGAGATCACATCATGCTCTGAGCATGCATGGAACGACCTCAACGAAGAGAAAGGCTTATTTTGTTTGCACCAGTGTCCTGAAAGCGGTGATGCTGGGAAGAAACGAAAACAGCGATTCGTGTTAGTAGCATCCTAGTAGAAAAAGCCACGCGGAGAGCACAGCTTTGGTTTTGCTTTGTGGCTCCTGCAGTCCCAGAATGGTTCACGTTTTAAGTGGAAATAGGAAGGAATATTAAACTGCAAGAAGGAGATGTAATTAATTACCTGTTCCTTTTTGTTTCATGCTTTCAAACCACATCCATCTCTATGATAGTAGACATAACTGCTAAAATATCCTACTATAAATCTTAAATCGACAAGTGGCACTCTTTGCTAAGAAGTACATCATGGAAAATGGCAAAAGGCTTGTGCTGTATACCTTATGTCAGTAGCAAATAATTGAATTACCACGGTGATAGGCACATAGAACATAGCAGCAATTCTCTGAACAAAGGTCTTTCCTAAATATGCATTCTCATCAGTCCTTTCAAATGCTAATACTTCATCTCTCTGGAAAAGCATATTGTACACACATCATATTCTTTAAAAGGGACATGTTTTGTTTAGGGCGATTTTGATGCCAGTGAAAGGCATCACCTCCAGAAGAACGAATTGTTTTAAACACACAGAAAGCAGAAAATGGTCACTTCTATTGCAGATCTCTTCCAGCTGACAGAAGGATAGTGCAAAGACAGTTTAGGTCAACATAAGCATGTTGAGACTGTCAACATTATTTGACCACTGTGGATTTTTTTGGTGGTCACTTTGAAAGAGATGTATATTCACTGACATACAGTTGGACTGAAATACTGTTCTTTTCTTTCACAAAACTGAGGCAGTAGTGGACTTTTTGCTCTTTTCTAACTGGACTTGGTGAAATCTGCATCTGAATACCAAAGCCTGAACCTGCTTGACCTTTTCATTCTTTCTTTACTATTAATTCCATTTTAAGCTTCCCTCCTCATGTAGGAAAAAAAGTCAAAATTCTGTTAATAGCCAGATTACTGAGAGAGATAAAGAGCACGGTATGGGATATAATGACAAAGAACATAAATAACACCTTCTAGTTAAGATAGTGAAAGGTGGATGAAAAATGAAAGCACTTGGAAACTTTTCAGTTTCTCAGTCACTGAGATACTGTTAGATAGCCACATGTAGGATCTAAGCCATCATCCAGTATTCAAAACACACTGGATTCATTAGAAAGCTTTATCATGACTTTCCTTTTCTGCCTAAACTTACCAACTAATTTTTTGCATGCAGGAAGAGATACAAATAGATAAATACTGAAAAAAAAATATTTCATGGACAACACCTGAAAGAGGAAGTCACCTGGCTGTAAGATGTACTCACTAAATGTTTTGTGAAACAGTTCAAGCTTGTGCTTTGGCCCAGCACTTTGGCCCCTAACGACCTTTTTTCATTCCAAAAGATCACCTTGGTTTGTTGACAAAGGCCAGCGAAAGAACTAACGTGAGCAGTGCAGGGGTCTTTCCTGCTAAACTTTTGTAAACAGACTCAGTCACACAAGAAACTGAGAGAGTATTTCCCTCGTGCACTGTTACAGTAGTGTCAGTAACCAGCCAAAGATAATGCCAACCCATCTCAGATCCAAGCACTTCCGATTAAAAAGCTCTTAAGCCTCACAGCACCAACAGAAATGGAATCCATTACATGCAGGCAACAATGAAATATCACCAGGGTGAAGAAGAAAAGTACCATTCTCCATTATACTAAAAGAAAATCCAGAGTACCCACAGGATCATAAGCTAATTGTGACACACACTTTTGCTGCCACCGAAGGGCAGAAAAAAACTGCTAAGTCACGGAATTTGGGATTGTGTTTTTTCTTTTCCTTTTAAGGACAATAACTCATTGATTCCTTGAAGAAAACAATGATCAGCGGTGGTAAAGCAGTTATGAAAACAGTTATCAGAGGGATGGATTTCACCATCGGTGATGATTGCTTGTCCTCCTATCTCTGTCTCTTTGGTAAAATCATCTATCAAACACAGGTGTCAGAAATTTCCATCATATCTGATCCATGCCAATACTGAGGAATCCATTTCATATGGATTGAAAGTTGGATGTGACTGAGAGTTACCCCTCTTGAAAGATGAACTTTGTGCACTCAGTTCACACTGGGTCTCCTCCAGTTTTAGGGGCTCACCAGTCCATCGAGTGAGTCCGTTGCAAATCCCACTCTAAATCCAGGAAGATTCCAGAGTAGGCTAGAGGTTGAATATCTTCAAGACTTGCCTTGTCAGCATGGTAACCCTGGAGCACTCATCATGCCAGATAAATTCAACACCATGCATGGGATGATCTCTCAATTTCCCAAGGCTGAGCCCTTCAGCCAAGAAAGAAATTCATGCAGTAGTGGGCATGCACATAAAAACCAGAATGTGTGCAAACATGTGAGACTTGGAATGGCGTACAAACCCCTACATTTTCTTCAGCATTATCACTATGACAAGAACAAAGATAGAGAAAAGTAAACTTTCTGATACAAACACACATACACAAAATCCAGTGAAATAACTTCTACCCATTGTGGAGGCAAATAAGAGAAGGTTGCTTGGTAAAATATTTGAGACACTTAATTTTATATACTAAACATAGAGAAATAATTGGATGCTGAAAGTAAGAGAGAAAAATAAATAGTCTCAGCATCAGACAGGACAGAATACAATACCTGTTTTGTGTACAGCACAGGGTTTTATTTTGCTTCACTTTCCCTAGGTTTGACTTAAAAGATTCCATGCCAAAGGCTTTTCGAAGTCTAATCTTCTTTTCATCAAAACAAAATACAAGGGGTAATACTTTTTGTTATTTGTTGTTAAAAAATTGACCATTAGAGACTTAAACATTCTCTGAGCAAAAAATTGAACAAAATAACTCGATTTGATATTGTGTCTCATGAGAACTGGCATCTAAGCTCCTTGACTTTCTCCTTCCCTGTTTAGTTCAGAAACCATGGCAGGACTACATCTCCCATGAGAGATCAAGGCAAAAAATTCCTATGATGGATCATGTCCTCTCTCTGGAAAGAAACTTGGCTGACATAGCTGATACTGACATACTGAGGAGAACAGAAGCAAACACTACTTGGAAGTCCTGGTAGAACTGGCAGAAGCATTTTGGTTTCCAGCCAGAAAACTGTTAAAGAAAATTTCACATTTTAAGTGAGTAAAACAGCAACAAATCAACATATTTTCTGTCACTGATGGCTCTCCCACTTTTTCCACATTTTACCTGACCTCCTAAATCCCTGGTAATTTAGTGGTACAAGAAGGTATCTCTGGCAGCAACAGGCTCTGTTGTACTGGCAGAACTTCATGACTTGGGTATCTCATTCACAACCCCTTGTGCCCTTCCAGGGCGACAGGCTAGTACTGGATCAGATGAGGGACACAACCTGTCTCTGTTTCGAGGACTCTGAAGACACACTGTTTTCAGAGTTGTTGTTGCTTCTTCTGCAAAGACATTATATTCATCTCCCTCTGAGCCACAGTGTGCAGGTAAGAGGATGGAGGAAACCCTGGTCATACTTCTTTCAAACAGTAATATTAATGGTTCCACTTCTGGTCATTAGGTGCCACAGTATCACTCAAAATTTTGCAACCATTGGCAGCTAAAATGCCACCTGTACTTATGAGTGACGACCCATCTCAATAATCCGAACAAATCCAACAAGAGAGGTGAATTTGGACTCTTTCAAATGCTATCTACAATATTTATAATAGAAATGTTAAGTGTGATACCTTGTCAGTTCTTCTGAGTGAAAGATCAAAGACAAGAAGTATAAATATTTAGCAGTTTTTTCTACCAACTAGATGTTAATACTAAGGGCTACAAAAAGTATTACTAAAAATAACATTGCTGTCAAATTAAAACATATTTTATAATCGAGTAAAAAGGGAATTTATATGAGAATTTAAAACAATTCATTCTCCTAAGAAATGAAGATGGATGGGAGAGACAGCTGGTTCAGATGTATCTCCACTGAGTACTAGCAGAAACCAGAGTCTGCAAAGTTAGATAGCAGACAAGTGCATGGGAAGGTCCGAATGCTGTTTTGGGCACTTGTATTAGTGGTTTTGTCTGCACCAGGCCTAGGAACTGGATGTTTAAGTTCCCTCTACACTCGTTGAGAGTTGAAGTAAAGAGGAATGTGGCTCTGGACTCAGACCAAAAACCTAAATGACTTTGCCAAGGTCAAATAGCAAACTGACAGAGAGAGGGAACTTATCTAAGCGCAGGCATAGACCCTCTGAGTTGCCCTTCCTTCAGGTTACTCTTCCCATGTAAACACAATTCCAGTCACCTTTCTTTTCTGCAAGTTGTACAGTAGTTCCGGAAACAAACTAGTCCATGGCAGGAGACAGCAACTCATCCCATATAGAATGGACTGGTCAGGAACAGTGAAGAGCCAACAACAGGATAACCAAATATGCTGCTTGTTTAGTGGCAAACTAAATACAGGAGAAAATGGGATGGTGAAAAGAAAAAGGGAGAAGGAAGAGATGAGTTAACCTGAGACTAGAAGACAAGAGGGACTTTAAAATTGAAAGCAGAGGTTAAGAGAAATCACTGGCCCACTTTTTTTTTTTTTTTTTTTTTTTTTTTTTAGGAGAATCAATTTATTAAAAGCACCTGCCCCCCCGGCCAGCCTGCAGCACTAGAAGGCAACTTAAAAATATTTGTAGCTGTGTGTGTGCAAATATAGGGGTATTCTCAATGGGACTGCTTACAGTACATGTCAAAGCTGGTGAAAATTCTGCAGCCACTTGTGCAATCAAGTGTTGTTTAATATTTCCTTACAGTCCGTATGATACTTTTCCTCTCAGAAATGTCAGGTTTTATGAGCCTTAATCTGGCTAACTGGATTTGTTTTGGAGACACAGAAATTCCCCACTTTGCCTCCCTGAGGATAGAGTGGTTCCACACAGACAGTCACAAGAAACCTGTTCTCATCGTTTTTCTGACAGCTGCTGCCTTGGGAAGACAACTCAGAAAAAGTCCTCAAAGTAAGGATAACTACTGGCCAGCAGATTAAACTACTGTTAACACACAGGAAAACACTCTGGCTGTTAAACATTTCTCTTGGTGGATCCCATTTATACAGGTAATACATTTGGACCAAGACACACAGGGAGTCCAGATCTTGTAGGTGAGGCTTGCCTCGTTATTTTGAATGTAATGATGGGGAAAAGGTCCCAGCACTACTGAAACTAGCCAAAAGATGACAACATATGCCCATGAGGTGCACTGGCCAGAGCTGTTACAGCTGTCAAATGAACATTAGTTTGGAAAACTCTAGCTGCCGTGTTTGGTATGTTGCGGCCTTAATACTGTGGTTACTCTTCATGACAATAAAAATGTGAATGTGATCAGAAGTAGGCATAGTGAACACCTCTTACAGTAAGATAATAAGAGCATCATGCAATAAAACATCATGTGGACAGAGCACAAAATGAGATGCATGATTCTATGAGTACAATGAAATTATTGGTCTGCCACTCAAGAAAGGAAAGAAAGACATTGAGACATTACACTAGGAAGATCAAAACACCAGTTTTGCTATGACTCTACCAAAAAAAGCTGAGTGATCCTCCCACTAGCAGGAATTATTATCAGCAAAGAAGGAATGAGATTTCAGCAGAGAACGGGGAATACACAGGGAGCACCAGAGTAAACCAAATGTTCTCAAATTGCCCAAGACATAAACTTTGCCCTAAGATATTTTAGGAATGAGTAGAACAAATATCAGAGCCGTTATCAGTTGTCTTTGAGAGCTGGTAGGGGACAAGTAAGGTAAAAAATGTTTGGAAAAGGTCAGAGTGTTTATTTTTGAAAAAGTGAAAAAAACCCCTAGGAAGCCATAGAAACTACAGACCATTTGCTTCTACTTTGATTTCCCAGAAAGACTGGTGCAGCTAATGAAATGACTTGAAAGCACACAAAGGAAACAAAAAATAAAAAAAAATAGAAAACATGGACGTATTGAGCAAATCTAGTCAAAACAACCTAATTTCCATCTATGGGGGGCTAACAGGCTAATAAATCAATAATCAATAAATAAAACAATAAATCACAGGAATTAGAAAACATTGGGGGGGCAGGTGTTTGTGGTGGGGTGTGTATGTGCATATGGCACATATTTTCACAGTCAGCTAAACCAGATAAGAAAAAATGGTCTAAGATCAACATGCCACAAAACAAGGATCCATTGGCAGCTTCAAGCAATTTGTTTTTCAGACAAACCTGAAAAATCTTAGGAAAATAATTTAAACATTATAATAATAAAAAAAAAGAAAAATACTAAATCCAATTCATAAAATTAGGTAGTAAAAACTGCCTCCCAAAATGTTTTATGTTGGAGGGAACTGCATAACGTAGATGAGAAAATTGGTGATCAATACTGATGATTACTACAAAAAGGTGATATTGCAAATGGCTGCAGTAGTTGTTTCTGGGAGGATTTATCCACAGTTCAGCTAAATCTGAAGGATCATTTTTGCAGCGTTCTTCAACCTGACTCCTGGAGATGCAATATTTTCACTAATGGAATAGGTGATGCAGCAGAAGTGTTTGTTAACTGGCATATTACATTAAGCTGGGTAAAACAGTAAGCATAACTGGAGACAAGATTAGAATAATCCTGACAAACTGAGGAAGCTGAATAATTCTGACAACCAGACCAAGTGAAAGCTGCTGTATTTAGCCGAGAACAACAATCTGCATGCACAGAGGATGGCGAACCACTAGGCAAACAATAGCACTACACAAAGCATCTAAGGACCACACAGAATCATGAGCTGAAGGTGAACCTGTGATGTCACTGTGCTGCTTCAACCTAAGAGAGCACCACTCTGGGATGAACTGTTGAAATGCACATGGAATTACATCCTTCTGCCCTATTTGACACTGTCATGTTGGCTAGGCTGAAGTACCCTTTTCACATCTCAGGAAAGATGTGAGGCAACTGGAGATCACTGGGGAGCAATGAGAACAAGCAGATGTCTAGGTAACACAAATTATAAGAAAAGACTGAGAGAACCTAGATTGCTCAGCCTAAAGAGCAGAAAGCATGAAAACATGTTTCAAAGACATAAAACGCTGCTGTACAGTTAGGTAATAGTCTGTTCATCAACATTCACAAGCAGCAAGAGATGAAAGTAATGATCTCATATTGCAGAAATGTTCAGCCTGAAAATTCGCTTGGAAAGGCAGTGAGGTCCCCATTGCTGGAAATCTTTAAGGACTGGTTATACAAGTGTCTGTCAGCAATGCTATAAGTAGAGCTGATCCTGTTTTGGAGTAGGAGGATGAACTAGGTGGCAGTACTCTTCAACTCTTTAGCATAACATAATGTAACGGCCTTTAAAATGCAGAAAGTTACTTGAGTAGCAGAGATAGCTCAGTGTAACTGCAATTATCACACATCATGTATTTGTTTATCCCCTGAAAGTGATGTAACCTCTTCAGACCAGCAACCCTTTCATTAGCCCTATAGACAAATGTTGAAATACAGCAGATAAAAAAGCTAAGTGCTGCTCAGTTACCTTTCACTGCCTATCTCAATAAAAAAACCCCAACCAACCAAATAAAAAAACCCAGAAAAGTCCACTATATAAGACAGCATTCCAAAGGGAAATTGTCACTCAACTGCTTGTCCCATTTGCTTCAGGGCTGAGAAATGTCTTCGGAAAGCTCTAAGGAATAACCACAGAAGATGCTGCACATCCTTAATAGGCTGAACTGCATTTTTCTTTTCTAAGCTTTTCTGAGTTTATATCAAGAGGTTAACACTTCGCTTTCAGCTTTCCAACTTCACATTCAACCTCAGGCTAACTGAAAATAAGGGCAAAGTCCTCCTTCTAACAAAACGATGTTGCAAACAAGCCAGTTGAAATTCTGCACCCCAAGGGAATTTGGGGAAGTCCAGGGACTAGGAGACATCTGAGATGCCAATCCTTAAATGAAGATGTGGTTGGTTGGCCCCAACTCTGGGGACTATGACATTCTGACATAGAAGCTAATTAACTTTATGCCCTGTTGCATACTTACTGTACCTGTTCCTTATCTATACAACAGCTGTGAGGAAGGAGCTGCCTTCATTTTACAGACCTATGCTGCCTTCTGCAGCACAGAATGAGAAGCCACCACAATAACCCCATGTGCTTGTATAAGAGTATGTGTATGTAAGGGTATGTAAGTCTATATGTACACTGCTGCAAGGGCTAGATTTTTATTAAGCTTTGCAAGTTTGCTTGGACTGATAAGATCACCAGTTTTTGGGAAACCTTGATATTTACTAAGTAATTTTCAGGGATTAAATGTTGATCTCATACAAATCCCATTGCATACGTGTTCTTTCGTTCTTACATGAAATGTGAAGTCGCCAAGGAACAAATAAACTATTTATGACTTACCCTGTACAGTAACAAAGAATGGCTTCATGTGGACACATACTACTTTGAAAGTACTGCAGACTGTTGTTCCCTGAACTGCAAACTCTCTTAGCCAAGTTTAAGATGTATACTCTCCTTTCTTCTCAAAAAAAGAGATCAAATTCTTGACATGACTGCCTGAATCAGAGCAGAAAGACACACACGCCACAGGTTCCTGCACCACAGTCCCACAAACATGCCTTACTTGTAGGTAATTCAATGTAGATCACAACTACTAATCCAGACTACTAAATGAAATGAACTAAAGTTCTCCTTACATTACTGACTTTCAGAGTTATAGAAGGGGTGAATGTTTTTTATTTTTCATAAGATGTAGCAATTTGGTGGCATAACCTTAAACACCATCTTCTCTGCTTGTAGATCTTCCTTATTTGAACTACAGTAATATACAAGGAAGGAGATGCTCCTTCTAAGATTACAAGTAGCTACATATAAACAGTCACCTTGACAAGTGTCACAGGGAGGTTACACCACTAAGATCAGCAGAGTTTGTTCTCTACTTTGCATAGTTTGACACACCAGGATGGCTGGTGTTCTAATATTATGTTTCAAAACATACACAGTATCAAAGAATATGAAAATTATTAGACACCCACTGCTGAGAGGGTTGCAGTGCTATTCATGCTCCTTTCTGCATCCACCAGGTCTCTCCACCGCGCACACGTGGACAAACTCTCTCCCTGGTCAGTGACATTATCTCTCTGCAGAGATGGCTGAACCAACACGGGTGTGGTGTGTGTGGATTCAGTGAGACAAATACCTCCTTAAAAGAGGGATGACAGAGGATACACTGTAGCCCTTAAAGAGGAAGAAGATGGAGACTATAATACCCCTGTGACATTTTGCACCCTGGTACCAAAAGAGGGACACAGAGACACAGTTTGGACAACCCAGTAAGATCAGATGGCTGAGCAGCATGAAGTAGATAAAGGGAGAGAGGTATCTGCAGATCCCATTTCTGAAATCCACATATGATACTGATCCACCGTATCATGATACTTGACACCACTGTTATTTTACTTTACCATCCACTCGGGGAAGGGTTAAAGTGATCTCACCCCCGAAACAGTTAATCCATCATAGAAGCCAAAGCATCAGTCCAAAGCACAGTTTGCAAGGGACTTGGACAGTTATAGGCCAGTCAAAACATTTATAAGCACTTCTAAGCTGGATGAAAGCTTTCTTTTTTTGCTGGCACATCTGCACTGGCAGGGACAAGCTTAGTCTTTTGTATCACAACAGATCTCAGTTCTGTATGTCCCATAACACATCATAGAAACTCCACAGGGAAGCACAGAAAGGATTTGGATCAGGCCCACCATTCCCCTACAAAGTCCATGGTTAGATTCATACTGCATTGAATCAATCAGTTTTGTTGTTGTTATTTTTGGTTTTATTTTTTAAAGGTTGAGCCTGTACCTATTTTCTTTTCCACAAATATTGGGTGAGCATTTCAGTAGCACCTGGGTGAACCAATAAAACTGAGCAGCAGTGCTGTTTGCACAAATCCTTCTCCAATCTGGTCTCCAGGTGCTTCTCCCTGCTCCTTAGATGTGCCCTACTGCACTAAACCAGCATATCTGCCTGACTGGCTGAACGTGTGATGAACCTCACCAGCAAGCTGATGTGGTTGAAAATGATTAAATTCCCAATCTGGTTCGGTGAATAGCCACACCAGTCGCTGTGCCAGCACAGTGCAGGGGTGAGAACAGCACAAAGTAACACCTACACTGCCAGGAAATACTCACATGGAAACAGAAGCTAAAATCACAAGCTGGTAATTCACTGAATCCATGTAAGCACAAAAGCACATCCTCCTTTTTCCCCCCAAGTTATACATCAAAACAAGACTCAGATATAAGGGAGAGGGGAAAACCCCTGTCTGGCTGTCCCCAAAAGTTGCTGAGTTCAAGCTCCTGACCTATTCCCACTGAAGGCAACGGGGTGTCATCTGTTTCTGCCAACTGAGGATTCAGCTGACGTTTTACAAAACAAGAGGGACAGATCCCTGGATAGCAATGTTTTTAATGCTGATCAGCAGAAGCAGCCAGTTGGATCCTCTTCTTAAAAATGATGATACACCAGTTTAGTTAGGAAATGAATGAATGTGTTCAGGACAGCATGAGAAGAGGTAAGCGAAAACAGTGATGACAGCTGAACTCTGCAACACTGCAACACTTTTGCCATCAGATAAGCCCTGAGGTCAGCAGTCTGATCAGACCTTAGGTGTGTAGGGTTCTTCGCAGGCCCTCTGAACTAGCACAAATTTCATTCCATGCAAGCGAAGTTGTCCCTTCTCACAAACATAATACAGATCCTGGGAAGGAAGGCCTCTGTAAGCTCGCTGTTTCAGTATTTCATCAAGTATAGCAACAGTGCTTAAGAAGTTACTGCCATTGAAGATTAATCTGTCCCAAATCATTGCCTTTAACTACTCCCCAGCATTGTGGGACATCAGCTCAAGCTGACTGATGGCTTTTGGACATTCAAAAGCAAGATCGGATAGAAGTAGGGTGTGGGAATCAAGAGATAGAAATACTAATGGTGAATCACTCATTTGCTGAAAGCAAGCATGGTTGCCTTTAATGAATAGTTACATGGAGGATGTGAGATAATGTAAGTGGGACTGTTACGAAACTTAACTATGAGATACTTTGAGTAATGATCTATAAAGCTGCTAACCAGATTCAGTAAGTTGTTGAGTCATTGCCATGTAAGACTGGGCTGCTCGGAATGGCATACAAAATCCATATGGCTAAAGACATCAAGTGGTTTGCTTCTGGTTAGAGAAGATGAAAATGAGCATACTTGAACAGGGATTTTCAAGAATAAAAAACTAATATTAAAAAAAAAATAGCCACAATTATATACCATCCACACTAACAACACTGTGTTGTTTATATTTTAATTAAAGCTGTTCTGAGATTGAGAATTATCAGGCATGAAATTAGCATGGGTTTTTAATGTTCTGAGAAAAAAATACAGTATGTTCTCTGCACTGAGAAGGTGTCATGACATCAACTCAAAGCAAAATGAGGACTGGGCCGAAGGATGCTGGGTACTACATATAAATCACTGATCTTTCACCTTTTAGAATATTTTCACATTCCAACTGAGATGCTAAATGGGCTTAGTGCTCAACAAAAAAAAAAGAACTTAATGCCACTGTGGATATAATTCATTCTGGAGTAACTACTCAAGCAAAAACCCAGGGCTGAGCTAGTCAGACAACTCTATAATCTTTCAGCTGAAGAAAGTGTGATTAGTGGAGGAAATGTCACATTTACACTTAAGAATGGTTTCAAAGACAACTTGTATCTTTTGGCACAATTCAGCCATTTAAAAAAATACTGTAAGAGAAAGAGGTAGATACAGCAAAGAGCACTTTTTTTTATGATTTCTCACCCTTGTATTAAACCACCGAGTTTAGCTTTAGTATCCCTGCAGTTGGCATTTCCCAGGCAGCAGGGCTGAATTGCTCTCTGCTGGTCCTCAGGGATGCAGCGCCAGGGCTCTTGGAGATGAAGGATCCCTGCAAAGTACCTGCCTTGTGTAGCATCAGCCTGTGGTGCAGCACAGAGAAGCAGGACACAGCCCACGGGGGAGCTGCATCTTCTTCACTCCCTCTTCTGTGACAGGGGCAGGGGTGGTCTCTGTAGCTACCCTATAGCATGTGGGAAGGGGACAAAAGCGGTCAAACTGGATGGAGGAAGAACATTTGCTATCAAATGCGCTTCTCCAGAGAATCTTCCTCAAAGGTCACATTGACAGCACTGCATATGAAATGAGCATCTCTTCTGAAGATGTTTGTGCACACTCACCACCTAAAGAATCGAAGCGTTACTCCCAGCTGCAGCGCTCTCTGGAGCAGTGCAACACTCACGACCACTACACATGGACACTCTGCAGCCCTTATGGGTTTTGTTTGTTTGGGTTTTGTTTGGTTGGTCTGTTTTTTTCCTTTAAATGGCAACTACTCTCGGTCTTCTTTTTCTGCCTCTTCACTCTCTTTTTTCTCCTCTACTTTTCATTTTTGACTTGGCATTTGCTGGCATTGAGCTGCGAAACTTGTACTTGGAGTCAGTTAAAGTTACTGGGGAAATTCAAAGGAAATGAGCCACAAAACTAACCAAAAACTGCTTTCAGCACAGAGGTATCAGCTTCATGGTCACCCCCACTCATAACCCCCTGGAAACATCCCACAAACCAAGAAGCATAGAATAGACTTGGAGAGGATGCACAATTCCTTCTCTCTGCTGTGTTTGTACTTGGAAGCTTTCAGTTTCATATCAATAGTACCTTTGACATGCCTCTTTTTTTTTTTTTACTTTCCAACTCTTTTGAGGGCATCTGATAAATGGAGGACCTTCCACCATTACAGACCTCAAACAGAATACCACAAAAGATCAATCAATCTAGATGAACTTGATCCACCCATACTGAAATTCTGATGGCAAATGATCACAGCAGTTAAATTTGGCTTATGACATAAACCCCCCATGCCTGCATTCACTGGCCTGTAGACATCCTAGGTGAAGTGTTGTGCGGCTTGCAAAGGTTACCGCCACAAAAATGAATGGGATGGGATGAAATTGCAGAGACTTGTTTTCATCAGGAAATGAACCAAATCCATGCATTGCTGAAAATTTACCCTCTCTTGTGCTACAAACATGCCTATGTGTACATAGAAACCATGATGTTCACTGGTTTTGCCCTTTCTATTCAGGACAAGCATGCCTGTCTTCTCTGCTTTCTCAAATGAGCAGAAACTAAACACACTTGGTTTTAGTAGGTAGAATGCAGCACGGAAAGCAGGTTCAAGGAAGTAAGACACTGACAGAAAGAATCAGCCGGTCTTTTTGCTAGAAACCAAGATGAGTATCTCAAGAATTACAGATAAAGCCAAAATGAAATTTAAGTGTACTCACATGCTGTGATGCTTGAGCTAGAGAATTACTGAGTTACTGTTCACCAGCTGAACTGTTGAACATGTTCATGTTTCTATCCACACCAGCAATAAAATCAAGTACATTAGTTTAAACTGCTCCAGTAAAAAATGTTTAAGAAAGTAAAACTTCCAGACTATGCAGATGAGAAGAGAGTTGGCAATTCATTCAGCTACAAAAATGAGATCAATTCCAATTACAAGCTCATACCTTATTTATAGCAGCCTGGCCTGCCTAAACTAACATATTCATCTCTGATAAACATCAGACATCTCTGACCATGGCAGCATATCAGCTAAGAAGGACAGTGAGTGAAAAGGACTTGCTGAATGTCATTCAATGAATCATTTAACCTCTCTGCATGTCAAGAGAAATGCAGGCACCTCACTCAGCCTTCCTACGAATCTCAACTCAATAGAAACACCTATGCAAATAAAGAGCTCTGAAATCCTTGAAGAATGAAATACAAGCATTTGACATACCTCAGTTTCGTGTGTGGGACCATCTCTGTGACCACCTCTAGTCCTGCTGCAGGACTGCTCAACTCTTATGTGAGACAATGTGCCTTCTAAAAGGTAACCTGGCAGCGTCGAGTGGCAGCACAGGCTATGACAAACTCCTACTATGAACCTTGGAAAACAAGGAGGGTAAAACTTCATGCATAAAAGCTTTACAATATATTTACTGAAGTAATATATTGTGTGTATAAATTTTCTCTTCATCGGATATTCCAATACAGGAAAAACCAGCCTATTACGAAACATCTGAGCAGACTGAATGGGTGGTTTACTAGACTTGAGAGCAATGACTAGTAGTTGATGTGTCATCCTCAAGCTTAAGAGACAAAAGTCTGTTTCCCCTCACCCATCATGGTGTAGAGTGGAATAGGTCTGAACACAAATATGACTAGTCTAAACTGCAATCTTTGATATAGCAATGCCTATAAAGGTTACCTGCAAAATTGAAAGGCAGCAACCAACTATTTTTGCATGAAAAGGGCAGTTTCCAAGAGAAGATAAAGGGCATCCACGTGACTTCTCTGCTAGACATCCTCCAAAGTCATGGATTATTCTCGTCCCACAGGAAATACCACACACGGCCTCTTAATCTTGAAAGAGCATGCAACGTGCAAGAGCAGCAGTCCTTGCTCTGCTTACTCCTGTGGCAGCAACAGCCCTGCTTTGTGGCCACACAGCTGGTTGTGCAGGGAAATGATACCCACTCAGCTGGAGAACAACCGTCTCCCCCTACTTTTTTTTTGGAGGACAGGTTCTCAGCTAGATCAGTCCCCTGATTCGGATGCCACAACACAAGGGATGGCATGAGTGAACAAGTGGAGACTGGAAATAGCTAATCAGAACACAAGTTTTTGCCACAGTCTAAGATCATGGTTCCAGGCCCGAACCGAGAGAATCTGCCAGCTCAGCTCCTGCTTGCTTTGGGCTCTCCATAAGCAATTGCTAACAGATGATGCGATGTTTTCAGTGGGTACCAACTAGGACCAAAGCTTGAACATCTTAACCTGACCTTTCTTAAGTTTGATTGAAAACATCCTTCATATCCCTACAACTTCAGTGTGAGTTATGGCAATGTAGATGATATTGCTTGCCCATATGAGAACTGAGAGAACACTGAAATGGGTTCACCTCACAATACATTATGTTTATAAGCAATTCTTTTCTTTTTTTTTTTTTTTTTTTTCTCTCCTCATAGTGGAGAGACTCATGGGAGAGCAAGTAGAAGCTTGTGGGATTTGGGGATGTTTTTCTGCCTGGAGGCATAAGAGAATCTGATTCATTTGTGTTTCCTTTCAGAAAGGCAACAGCCATCAAACAATGACAAAACAGTGCCATGATTAAACAACTGATCGCAGGCAAGCGTAGGGATGCCCACACACAGTAAACCTGCCCTGATGCTTCCTGGGAAAGCTTGCCACCAGTGCCAGGTTCTGTACGGCTGTGTTAGACTGCTCCCTATCCTCAAACTAGCTCATGCACAGTCTTTCTAAAAGCAAGGCAAGCCCTTTATTTAGATCTTCCATTTGCATTTACATTTTTAAAGAGAAAACTGTAATTTTCCAAATAGTTAAATAACAGAGCCCAAAGAACACAAGTAAATACTGGAATTGAATTAGGGAAAAGCCACTACGTATCTTGCTTTAACTTTCATGCTGGTATATCTTTATACTGAAAGGCAAAGTAAGTGTAATTTCAAAGATGAAAATACAGTTCTACCTGATATGGGTTATTTCATACATATATTCTGTATAATAGAACTATGTATTGCTGTATTTAGTGGAATAGTGCTCCAGTAAAATTCAGAAAGAAAAAACCCCAAAGTACTTCCAATACTTTTGTGTTAGTTGAAAATTGCCAATAATTTTTGTTGCAAAAACATTTTCCTTCCACTTTCAACATTCCTCTGAGACAAGAACAAAAATAGTTTAACTGTGAAAATGATCCATTTTACAGGCATCAAACTATTTTTAAACCCTACTCCTCAGTCTGCTCCTCTATGCCTAGATCACCAGCAATTTATTTATGACATTTTCTGAGGAAGGGAATTTGGAAAGAAAAGGTAGGTGGGAGCAGAAAAAAAGCCCACCCCCCTCCATATATATATATATATGTTTTTTTTTTCCCCCCTAGAGGAGAAGTTACTAGGTGCCAAATTCTGACCTCTGACAAAAAACAGGTACCACCTTACTACTCTAGCATGGTTCTGTTGAAGTCAATGAGATGCCTAGTGCCATCATGATAAGCAGAACCAAAACCTATATGCTGAACATGCAGAATATGGAGGAAGCAGCAGACCCAGCAAAGTGTCATATCCATCTATCCCATGACATTAATCACTGTACAGCCACAGAGGAAAATCAGATTATACGCACATTTGTCAAATATGGGTGTTGCAGGATTTGTTAAGAATTCCTGCCTGCAAAAGGTGTTTCCTGAAACGCAGAATGAAAATATTCTGTTAGTGCAATACGAGTCCAAGCGCATGTTTGAAGCAGGAATTGCTGATGCCAATTCAACGAAGCAGCAGATTCTCATTATGTGGAGCACAGAAGAAGGAAACATTTGCAGATAGGTCTCTGGAAAATCACCTTACAGGAACATGTCTGTGTGCACATAGAGGAAGGGCTTATTTTTGGGAAAAAGGGCCTGAAGGTTTCATGCATCTCTTTTGATGAACTGCCCTGGAGATTTCCTGTACTGGTTTTCCAGAAAAGGGAGGCTGTACAAAGCACTGTTCTGCAAAGGCTGCTACCTCTACTGGAAAAAGATGAGCACTGAATGCACATTTTAATGTCACACAGGACACAATTTAGATTATGGCAGTAAGAAAGGTAGAGAGACAGGCATTTCAGAGCCTGTGCTCTTCTTTAAAAAGGAAAAAAACACACAAAAAACAAAAACACCACCAACAAACAAACAAACAAACAAAAACCCACCAAAAAAACAAAAAACTGAATTGAAATTCCTGCAATGTAAATTTTGCCTCTACTGTTGGAGCTTAACAGAAAGAGGTGTGAAAGCACAAAATCAAAGCAAACAGACCTGTTGAGAAACGACAGGGGGAAGAATGACAACTTAGCCAGCTCTGGAACTCCAAAGAGAGGCTTAAATCGTCTTCCTTTGAAACTGTCAAAATCCAGTCCAGGATATAAGGTCTGGGGAATGCCAAACTCAGAGTCCTGCACCCACATGGTTTCTAGAGGATCTTGATACCAAATCTGAGAAAAAACAACTTTCAGTCATGCCCTCTCCACACGAAATTCATTCAGGCCATAGTCACCCCCGTCCCCTCCACCACAGGCAGTGGGGCTGCAATACTGGCAGTAAGTACCCTTTCACAAGTTTTTGTGCCCCTCCTGCAACTAGATCTCTTAACAGGTTGCTGACAGTGCTCTCTCTCTCTTTGTGGAGACTGTATCTTTTTCTTATAGAAGACCACCAGGAAGACTTTTCCACAGTTTTTTGGGGAGGCAGAGGAGAAATGGACAGTTAATGTGGGAATACCACTTGCTGTTTGCATGGGCTTAGTGCGTGTGCATCAGGATAAAAAGTCTAGACAAAAACTTACAGAGGTTGCTTCCTGCACTTCAGCTCATACACTTAAGCCCATAGATGTAGTAACGTATTTTACACAGATGTCCAACACTTGCAGGTTTTTCTTATCCCAAAGCCATTTTATTCACTCTAACGACACAACCTTCCTACTTAGCTATGTAAGGAAGCACATGGACTTCAAAATTGATTTTCACCGCTGGTTTGGATTCCTCTGTTAATTCATATGAGTTTTAATTCCATGCCCTTTAGGTCTATAATAAATATCACCCTTGATAAGCCAGAGCAAGAATTAAGCTAATATTGAAAGAATCTGTCAGACTACTTATTTATTGTTTTAATTTTATGACTGTCTTGATGTAAATCCTATCAGACATTGGCTATGTCTAAACAGAAGTCACTAAATCACCCAGTGTACTAATTCAGTGGAAAAGTAGAAAAAGTAGTACATTAAGAATTTTACAAATGAAGTTGTTAAATGATTCATTACTCACTGGTTTTGAAATATATTCTGCTGAGTAACAAATAAAACTAAAGACCTGCCCAATAAAGCAATATATATTTTCAGGACATTTACTGTGTCATATTTTGGACTTACCTTCTGCACAATGGAAGCATTCCTTTATTAGCACTTAGATAAAGCTTATGTAACACATTCCATGCTGCAATGTCTTTGTTAATATTTAGCTGAAGAAATACAACTGTATTTGCATTCAGGAAGAATTTATTTTATGTGAGTGTGGAATTTATTTTCACTGTCGACACTGCATAAGAAATCTGCAACTTGCAATTGTCTTTATCTCCCTCTAGATTCATCAGGAGCTGAATGCATGTATCAGCTCACAGGATCAGACCCAGAGCTGGACTTCAAAAACTGTTAATTAATTGTTAGTATTTCCTTTGTAAAACAAAAATACCACTCAACTAGAGGATTTTTTTTTTTTTTTTTTTGCAAAGATGCAGTTGTGCCAGTTCAGGTGGATTTACTGAATTCAATTGCAGATGATACTTCTGATTAGCCAGTTTGCTATCCTATGAAGCCAACAAGGGGCAAAGGGCTAAGGGAGGAAAACAGATAAAGCTACAACTTGTATTTTAAATGCTCAGCAGCTATAGCTATTGATATTAAGAATATCCTTGTGATGAGGTCAGCATTTATGAAAACTCTGTAGTCACATTTATACACTATTATACCATAGTGAAAGCTAAACTGCATTGGTAACATCTACTCTCTGGGGTAAGAGTCTTTTCAACACTTTTATGACACTGTAAAAAAACCCCCATGTTAATGCACATGGGAAAAATAAAAAAAGAAAAAATAAACCAAAATTTAAAAATGAAAGAAACATCCTTCAAAATACCAGAGCTATTTTCAAAGGTCTCTTTTTGCTACCTAACATAGAAACAATGGTCAATCCCTGTCCCAAATGGACCAAGGGAACTCCCCAACAGGAGACTTACTTTTTATCCTTAATGAAGAAAAAAAGAAAAAAAAAAAAAAAGGAGAGAGAAAAAAGTCACCTAGAAACTTTATCTTTGTAATCAAACAAGTAAAACTATTCTGTGATCTATTAATGCCTCTGTCCCCCTGGAGACAGGATAAAAAGTTATTGAAGATGTTTCAAAACTTCTCTTTCACTGTTGCACTAAGGATCATGTGCTCCAAATTCACTGGCAGTCAGTTCAGGAAAAAAAAGGAAAGCTAATCCTATCATGTCCTTGATGGCATACTGTTCTCTGAAGGAAGGGACAGCACAGGATTCCAGTTTAAAAATACAGATCCTTTACAGATAATACTGGGACACATGCTTTCAAAAATGGACTTAACTGTGGGAGAATCCTTTCACTAGGAAGCACCCTGCAGTCAAGATACTTTTTAGGACTCCAGGACAGAACATGCCAGGGGTTAAAAGGCATGGGCAGTCTCTGCTGAATTAATGGCCTTCACAGAGGCCAGTGATGGCAGAAGCAAACAGCATTCCTTGGTGCAGCTGTCCCTACAGGCATCACTAACCCCACAGCAACGTCAGAGAAGAGGAGGTAACACTGAAGAGGAGACAGCTGAAGCAGTGGTGCTGGGAACTCCCCCTTTAAAACACTCTCGAGGTTGCTCTGCTTTGCACTAGCTGTGTTTCTCTGTCTGAACAACCTCAGCTGCCGATGTGCCATTTGCTCAAGACCCCAAAAATATTAGTGGCCTTTTATAGGATTTGCTTTGTCAGTTTCTTCCTTGTACTGTCAAAAATCAAAGCATTTGATTGAGTCTACCTTCCTGTGTAAAGGTATTCTAAGGCTGGAAAAAACCCACAAAATTCCATTCATTTCCATGTAGCAGATGCTTCTGTATGTGAAAACTCCACTTGCCCTTTATGAGGGATTCCATTCTTTCCTGCTGCAGTGGGGTGCCTTCACGCTGTGACTCTAAATCAGAATAATCTGGAAGCTGCAACCATGTTTCCTTCAATTTGTATCCTTGCACTGTCCACTATTTTCACATCACATTAATCTTTGTTTCCATATCACCTTAACCATGCAACAAAATGGCAGCACTTTAATTTGCTATTTCTGCAAATGCTATTCAACCAACAGTTTTTAATTTACTATAAAAATAAGTTCTTCCAAAACAACCTCAACCTAGCCAGTGATTCTGGTAATGGTATTGACTACTGCAAAGTGACCCAGGGAAAAATCTAGCTCCCTGAGTTAAATCTCAAAAAAATTGTGTATTTCTTTGATCTAGAGGTAGTCAGCAAGTGAGTTTAAAACTAAGTGTTTTGCTAAGCCACAGAAAATAATCCTCAAATAGCAAGAGGTGAAATATGGGGACTGAGACTTAAACAACTTATAGTAACAGAGGGATTAGCGCTCTAGGTTGGATCAAGAGTGCCTCTTGCCCTTTCAAGGATCAAGTGCTGGTTCATCAAGAAAGCTGTCCCAAGTGGAATAAAGAATATTTCCCTGATAGCAAACCAATGGAGGATGATTTTTCTCCTCCATTAATGACTGAGCTTATGTATCAAAACAGTAAGATTTCATTCATACATTAGTCTAATCTTACAAACCCAATGGAGCTCTTTTGCTCAAGAGATTCTTGTGTCAGTGATTATTTATGGACTTCTGTCATAGAAGATTTTCTTTTAACTGTTTTGAATGTGGTGCCTTCTAATTGCATTGGATGTTCTTGTTATATCTGCAAATCACTAAGTACAAGAATGCATCCATCCTTCTCTGCACTATTCATTATTTTTACATTCAACTATCATGTCACCTCTTATTTGTTTCCTCCCTAACTTGAGCAGTTCTAAAACATTTAATTCATCCTCATGTCTCATGCATTTTCACATCTCTGGCAACTTCTCCTGCCTGGATATTTTTTTCTGATTCTATGATTCAAGATGCAAGGACCAACTATGAGCACACCTTCTCACAAGGGAGATAGGGCCAGAATTTATAAAATAGCATCCTAATATTTACAGCCTCATACAAACGTGTTTCACTTTATTTCCTTTAATGAGAAGAAAGAATTAAACAGACGGCAAATTTTTAAATCAAAGTGCAGGGCATATGACTTCATCTTCAGCAGAGAAATAGTTCTCCTTAAGGACTGCCAGTGAGTTAAAAAGACTACTCCTACACCAACAGAACTACCTACACATACAAGCACTTGCAGTGTTATGTAGCATCCTTCTTCATGTCAAAGTCATAAATGACAGCAGTCCTTACCTCCTAGGCCATCAACAACAATTTGTTCCTAAAGTATATTTAAAATTCATCAACATCTGCAAGAACTACAAAATATTCCTTTTCTGCTAGGCATTTCTCCCTTTTAAGCCGTGTTCCCCAAGAGATTTTATTGCTGTCATTGCTCTTCTTCTCCGCAACGAGTTTAGTTCATTCTAAAATAAGGCTTAAGGGCTTGTAGGTTGCACAGGAGCTGAATTTCACAAGGGATTATATATTTCTGTTGTCAGCACAGTCACTTTATTCAGTCTGAGGTTCCTTCAAAAACCCTGGCATCTTGCTGCAATTTACAGTTTTGTATTGCTCCTACCTCCTTCCTCCTCAAACACATTTAAGCTTTATTACCCCTCCCAGAGCTACTGTTTGCAGGTATCTTTCTGATAGATGGTACAGCCGCACTACAGAGAGCAGAGCAGTGCAGAGGTGTCTGAGCTCATATTATTAGACCTAGGTTTGGAGCAGAAGCAATCCAGCTGCAACAAGACAGTGCCTGGTGCAGGACAATTCACTCTACTTCTTCACAGACCTACACATGCAGAGTTTTCAGTGGCCAGGCTATTTCCAGAACCAGGTGACTCATTTAAACCTGGCTGAGGTACCTGAAGGACTCAGAAGCTGATTGAAGCAGATCTCCCACAAGCAAATCAGTTAGGTATTCTGAAATATCCAAGGCATTCTTAGTGTCTCCCATCTGCTTTGATGGCTTATAAAATTTCAGTGGTGTTTTGTATTTTCTTCAGCCTTACTAGCACTGCATGTACATATTCAGATGCTCCCTCTTCAAAGCCCTTGTCACACTCTCTGCAGTCAGCAGACATTACAGGTGAAATGTCAATCTTGTTGAAGTCAATAGGGACCTGCTGCTGCCTTCTCTGGGGCCCACACTCCATCCCATGGGTCAGGAAACTGCCCAGACTCATGATTCTACCAGCTCTCACAGCTCTCTCCCCAGAGAGTAACGGGGGAAACGAAGACACGAGTATGAAGGAGGTTTGAAAATTAAGGCATCCAAGAGACCTCCAAACCCTCATGACAGGCTGATACCAGCGGTGAAACTGCAAACAAACAGCCATGCTCCTGCAGCCCCACGCCCTTGGCAGGATGGCTAGCTGCAGCCAGGTTGCCTTGGAGGAACAAACCAGCTCTGCATACTCTCGCCTGGCATCCTCAGAGTCTGTAAGAAGCAAGAGGGATTCACGGGGAGCGCTGATGCTCGTTAATGCAGAGGCTATGGTTTCTACTGGCCCCGCAGAAATTTTATCCAGGAAGTTTTTATTGCTATTTGTAGTAGCCAACATTGTTCATCTTATTCTGGAAGAGCAAGACAGATGGTGCTTTTGAAGACAGTGCATGCTGCCTCTTCCAAAGTGTCCTTTTCAGGTAAATTTTAAAAATAGACCAAGCTGGCACCTGCAGGTCAAACTCTGCAGTTCCTTAAAAAATCCAGAAAAACTACAGCGTGCCACACACATAGCTAGTGTAATTCCCCAGGCTGGCACTTAGTCATCAGTCAAAGCCAGCACAGCACAGAAGTAAATTTCTTTCCCCTCCATTGCTCTCTAATGTTATTGAAATAAAAATAGGTGGAACTGTAATTTTTCACATCTGATGTTGAGTCCTCGTCTAAGCACTAAACTTTGGCTTCTTTCAGAAAAGGTGTCTTCTATAAAAATACACTACTTTTGTGCTGGGGCTTTCTTCATAATTCAAGCAAAATCTAGCAGCTGTTACAGCCCATTGCACACACACTGACCTACCTCATGCTGCTCACCACAATGAAAGGTCCATTCGCATCCTGTATTATTTCCTTTATGAAATAGCCTCAAATTCTTTCGCCAACAGCATCAACACTTTTGAACAGGTCATTCTTTCTTCCACACTCAAATATTTTAGCTTAAGTACCCACACTTCAAAACTTCCACAGCACAGGGGAGACACAAGTGGACACAAACAGCTGCAACCTCTCTGATCCTTCTAGTATTAGCTGCTCTGTAAGGTATCCAAGTTTCATTATATACAACAAGAAACATGACAGGTTTGTTGGGAAAAATATATATAATGGGGCATGATTTCGGACTTACTGAAAACGTGTACATTTTCAGAAGGCCCTTTGAGAGCTTCACGAACATCAGTTCTGCTTTGAAGAAGCCTGAGGTCAAGATGCACAAAAACATACAAGTGCCTACACCCAGCTGACTTCAGAAGCAGGAATACCATCGCTGGCCTAATGGTAAAGTCACTGACGGTAAAGTCCCTTTGGAAACTTCTACTCAATATCTCAAGCATAATTATTCTTTCACAATATCACTTCCTTCCAAGCAAGCAAAATACACAATTCAGCTACCCACACCGAAGTCGTTTAAAACCAGTATATCAAATAGAAAAATCCCTTTGCTTAGATGGTATTATTAATGCAACAGCTTGATGAACTCTGCAGTGAAAAAACCAAAGTTCTTGCAACTTTTTCATAAATTTAAATAACTTTATGAGAAAATGCAGTGTGTATAATCATATGGGAATCATAAAAACAAATACATAAATAAAGCTTTGGCTTATAAATAAATTACATTTAAATCAACAAATAATATTTAGGGATCATAAATAAATAGATAAATAAATAAAACACTAATGCTCAAGTTTCAGCTGAAATTTGCTTTAAGCTTTTTTGGGTTTCCTTCTCTTTGCACAAGACCCACGAGATGGGGACCAATGCCAGTGGGAACAAGCTTTACCTGACTCCCCACGATCCAAACCTATCATATTTTATTCAATGTAATAAATACTGGCAATATTAATGTTTTGCCTTGCAGGCACATTTACAATACTACAAAGATATTAAGAAATCATATCACTTTTCCCTAGCTGATGACACCTAAAATTCTGTCTCAAAAGTGCATTACTCTACACTTCTTGAGTTTCCCTCATAGCCAATGATTTTTCCTCTTCATTGTTGCCAGTTCAATCTGTGAATTTACTGATATGCTTCATTTTAATGTTACAGGTATGTGTAAAGAGTAACTGGTTGGAAGCAATTCATCATACAAGCATATGAAAGCATTCAGGAAAGCATTCAGGAAAGCTACAGGCTTTCAGGAGAGAAACACAGCCAGATATAGTGTCTTTTCCTCTGTATGACCTGAAGGATCACAATTGGTCTGATTAGTCTTATTGTCCAGCATCTATGCGAAGGACATTTTAAAAGATGATGTTTAAAACAGACAGACCGATATTCTGACACAGCAGCTCCCATGGTAAGATAAAGCACCACCTCTGTATGTTGTAGAAAACCAAACCACCCCTGCCTTGTATGCAGTTTATTTTGTTTATTAATTTTAACATCTGCTGTCTGTTCTTTTTCTCAGGGATGCATCAAGCTAGTCTGGCTTGGTCCTTGTGATTAGGTCCATGACCTCCTAGTAACTCGGTTCCTGCTTCTCATTCTGTAGAAATCTCTACACCTCAGTTTCTATCTGAACTGGCTGCCTACAGCTGCAAGCTGATTTCTGCATCAGGAGGCTGCCATGGCAGAGACCTCTAGAGGTGGTAACGCTCTGGCTTGCCAAGTAAAATCTTACCCTAAGTTACTTCGAGTGCATCTCTTTGGCTCAACTTTTTGCTCATTTACTCATTGACAGGAGCGTTTTAATTAACATGTGAGGAATAAAAAAAGAGCAAGGCCAAAGCTGTGTGCATTGAAAACACTAACTGCAGTTTCCAGGCTGGGAAATCTGGCACTTTCAAGGCTTCTGATACCATATGTTGCAAATGCTAAAGAAACAAAGATCATTAATTACATTGAGCCCTTGGTAGCCAGGCCCTTAATACTCCATGGGTCTGCAATTATCCAGCTTCGTATTTTTCTATCACCGATAGGATAGCAGATGGACCAGCTCATTGTGGGGGCCATCTCTAAGCATATGAAGGACAAGGGGTAGTAAGCATCAATTCACAAAAGGGAAATCATGCTTAACCAACATGATTGCCTTCTGTGATAGGACTGCTGCCTAGATAGACAAGGGGAGAGCAGAGGATGTTGTCTACCTGAACTTCAGCAAGGCTTCTGACAGTCTCCCACAGTGTCTTCATAGACGATCTCTGGGAGTGTGGACTGGATGAATGAGGTGGGTTGACAAGGGGCTGAATGGTAGGTCTCATGGTAGGGTTTTGATCAGTGACACAGAACTAGCTGGAGGCCCACAACTAGTGGTGATCCCCCAAGGGGATATTGGGCCCAGTCTTGTTTAACTTGGATCAATGACTTGGATGAAGGAATGGAGAGCCTCCTCAGCCAGTTCACTTACCTTAACCACTCTGTGATTCTGTGACTGCATAAAGGTCAGTCTGTTGTCCTTGTGTATTTTATTACCTAAAGATAGAATTTCCCCATCTTTCCTCCTCTCTACCCCTTTCTCTCCATGTGACCTCTGTCCATTTTGACATTTGTACAGTTTATCTTCCAATGAAGACTCGCTCTTGAACATCATCTGTGAAAGTTATCACAACCCTGTTTATCTCCACAGCCTGGACAAGAGAACCAAAATCTCCCTACACAGAGTTCTTGATGGAGGGAGGGATCACCCTTCAACTGAGCCGACATCCTAAGACTGATTCACATGCAAGCAGACACTCAGTAAAAGCTGTGCAGAATGAATATGTGATGGTGGATGGTGCAATATCAAGTCTTGGTCCACGTGGGGCTGATACACAGAGTCTGAGCCTGGCATTTTCCCATGGGAACACAGGGAGAACACTCAAATCCCTGAGAATGAATAGCTCAACAAATGAGTTATTAAGAATTTAACTACACAAGTCCCAAGAGAAAACCATTGAAGCCTATTAAAATGAATTTGAAATTGCTTCTTTATATGGAAAATACGCTAAGGGCCAATGTTGCAGGACCTCCCCAAATTTGGAGAAGGTTTTTGGGTCACTGGGAAGTTTCTATTGCAGGAAGCCTGAGACAGCACTACTGAAAAAATCCACTCTGCCTTCAGGGGAAAGTGCCAGACCTGGGCAACACTCCCTGAAGTAATCCACCAATTACTCCAGCCAAGTTCTTCTAGGTTTAAACTGAGTTTACTAACATCAAAGCCTGGCCCATAATAAACCAGTTAAGCAGCTTAGAAGCCAGATCAACATTTCTGATTCTGGAATCAGTGCCTGCTTGGCCAGGCCAATTCACTTGGGGTTACTTCTGCATGGCAGCTTTGGAAGATATCAGACATTTGGGGGCTGACAAAGTTGATAATGCCAAGTGCATGGCGTACTGTCTGGTCCCTGGCATGCTGCTTGGTACGTAGGCAACCGCAGATGTACACAAAAGTCTAGCCCACACCTTCAAAGACAGCTTTTCTGCAGAAATATAATTAACACACCTACACTATACATGTCGCTTCCCTCCAACCAGTGTTTTCAGGAAGAATGCATCATTTACTTACAGGCACTGTACTTACTTTTCCAACCTCTACTTTTTTGTTCACCTCAAGATGGTTCTGCTTGGAAATGGTCTGATTACAGGAACATCTAATTACATTCTGCCACTCCAATGAAGAACAAGACAAGAGCACTCTGTGTAGTAGACTTCATGCCCTCTGTGTCACCGTTAATGCCTTTCTCTCTTGAACAACCTACCTCTGGGACTCAAGGATCATCTGAGGGGTTGCTTTGCCTTTGGAGTGGCTCAGACTGTGATGGATGTCTGTACCTTACAACAGTTTCCAGAACAAGATACACAGGTCTCCTGACAAAGTTCTTCATCCATTTTAAAGAATAAAAATTGAAGAATGCAGTGTCCTGAAGTATATTTTTCAGGAACAATGTGCAGACATTTCCCGAAAGTGCTCTTAATGGAAGCTTCTTTGCCAAGTACTGCCCCCTTCCCTAGCTGTGGTTTTGAGAAAACACATTTGTTCTCTACAGGAAAAGGCAGAGCAGAACTTCCAGTCCTGTACACTTAATCACTGTGTCCCCTGGTAAGTGAACTAGAAGGGCTTTTTTCTCCCCCATAGGGTCTACACATGTAAACACTTCGTACTGAGCTTATATCTACCAGTCTGGATTGTAAGATGCAGTGAAATTCAAATCAAAATCAATAAAAGTGGTAGCATTAGACCCAGCAAGTCAAAATCAAGGGTCAAAGAGATTTAAGTGCAGCAGAATCACTTTAAAAAAAACCATGGGAAGAACAAGAGAGAGGAAGGGACAGAGGAGGGGACAGAGGAAGGGACAGAGGAAGGGACAGAGGAAGGGACAGAGGAAGGGACAGAGGAAGGGACAGAGGAAGGGACAGAGGAAGGGACAGAGGGGTTAAAATTGTGAGATGATCAGAATACAGGAAGCAGAAACAACCGGAACTCCCAGGCACATTCCAGAGCAGACTTTAATAGGGTCTGTGCTACTAAACAAAAGATAGGCTATTTATTTATTTACCCAACTCATATTGATTTGAAAAACTAGCAAGAGTATTGCAAAATAAAAACAGCATTAAAAAAGCCTACATTTTGATTAGCTTGTGCTGCCATAATTTGCAGAAGCGCATTGACATTATGTGTGATGGGACTCAATAAACAGAATTAATATAACATGGCTACCACTCAACATTTCCATAACATTTTATGCCTTCACACCACTTTGCAATATAAACTTAATAAATTAATCTCCATAAGGTAGGAAAATCTGATTAGTCTTATTTTCCAGATGAGTTAACTGACGCTTGGCAGAAGTGATGTCACCCAAAGTAGCACAAAGAGCTGAGGGGAAAGAGCAGCACTTAGCAGACCAGTTTGGGGCCAAGGAGACCCGGCCATTCCTTCTGGTCAATTATTGTGCAGGACTCCCTCATTGCTACTGTGGCATAAAATGTAGAGATCTGCCCATCTGTCCGATAGCACTTCCACGTTCCCTCAAAGCATTATGAATAAACACACACAGAATCTGACTGAGGGACCTGGTTTCTGCTGGTACAAATCCACATCAGACCCCGTAACCCCCTAGCTTAGTCTGCAACTTCCTCCTCCTAGACAGAGGAAGATGTCTCCTGAAATACTCCAGCCAGCAGAAATCTAGGCAGTCCCAAAGACACATAAAAAGCAATAATTCCCAGAGAAGCAACTCATCTCCTGCAGACCTTCCTCCCATACGACATCACTGTGGGCCATGACCTCTTTTACTGGAGGTATTTACACGTTCCCCTCTCACTGCTTGACTCTCCTACTGAAAAACCTTTTTGAAACAAGGACAGCTGCTTTGCCAGTCTTTCACCTGACTGCTGCAGAGCCACCACTTTCTGAATTCATGAAGGTATTCAGTTTTCCCTGAAAGACTTACTTTGCCATTGGCATTTATTTTGACTGAATATCAAGTCACATCAGTTCAATGGAAAGGAGAAGAGAGGATTCCTCTTAACAATGGCATTTTCTATTATGCTATAACAGCTGTCGAGAGGAAGTTACATCCAAAGGGGAAAAGGGGGTCTTTCTAACAGGCATTCAAAACACCTGAATCAGTAGTGACGTAGAATGACTTACTCCCACCTAAATATCCATTTCCAAATTTGCACCTTTTCCTACAGGTACTAAAATTCTCTACAAGCCTTCAGGATATAAAAATGTCAACCACTATTATACGAGTCCAAAAATGTGACAGAAGTGTCACTCAGAAAGCAGAACTAAAAAATCTGCAAAGAATAGGGTTTGTGAATAAGCGTGACAGACAAATACAATCTGGGAGCACCTCACAAAACTGGTTTGCCTGCTGGCTGTATGACAGGTGGGTAGTCAAGTAAGCACATAACTACCCACAGTGTCATCATTCAGAAGGGCAAACAAGAAATAACAATATGGTCCTTAATTTTGGTTTTCTGCCTATTTCTCTCCTCCTAAAATTTAGTGCATTCTGTTATAGCAACAATTCTTCTAACTGTTGTATTGGAGACAGGGAAAATGTGTTGCCCATTAGGGCATCAAAGGTGACTTCTAAGAGCACAAAGAACCTGTTTTGCCAAGACTTTCCTTTACCCATGTCCCAGGTTACCTGGTTTTGTGACATTTCAATGGTAGTCTGAGGCTTTACCTATGGCCTAAGGGAAAAAATGGAGAGAAGTAAACCAAAAATTTTCTTTCATTTGACAGACCCCTGCTTTAAGTAGAGCAGGTGATTTCCTGGAGACTTGAAAGAACTTTTGGACAGAGGAATGAAGTTTTTGTACATGCAACAGGGATAAAATGCCACTGTAGAACCTAAGCTTACTTCTACCTGATCTCTCCTCTCTTTAGACTTGGCTACTGACATTGCTGCAAAGCAGTATCTGATATTTGACAAGGACCACATATTTGGTCATGGACTCTCCCTGGAATGATTCTAAATGGAAAAAATGTTACTCGAGATAAGCCAGTGGAATGCTGCGATTTTTGATACCCTTCATACATACACCCAGACAAATATACATTAGCCTATAGTAGACAACCACTACTGACACCTTTTGAACATGTCAAAACCTAAAGTAGGAGCTTAGGGGTAGTCTGAAATCATCGTATACAACATGTATGATGAAATTCCCTTCTAGTATCTTCAATATGAAAAAGTCAGAACTGAAAAGTTGTATCATGGATAGAGGGGAATATGGACAGATCAGGCCATTTACTGCACACTTGAAGCAAAGGTCACTGCAAAAAATAATTTACTTCATCAGAGCCCAAAGTGAACAAGTATGAACATCTGGGACTAGTCAAGCGATGGAAAAAAGAACAGATTGGATAAACTACCCCCATGGGAAAGACCTTACCTCAGAATATCTCATTTGCTGGAAGTGCTCTGATCTGGAAAGAGAGAAACTGCTCCGCTCAGACCTACGAGATCAGGCCACACTCACACGATAGACTGCTGGGAAGAACTCATCCACTGACCCTGGGTCAATCGTCTCCACAGAGAAGCAAAGGCAGTCTCTCAGTGTAGAGCTGGTACTCAGCTACATGAGTTAGTGTCAGTGAGGATTAGGGAGGCCCTTTGCTTGTCCACTGCAGGGTTTTCTTTTAATTTCACAAAGAGATTGGGCCAATTCAGAGGACCAGGAACTGATCTTTAGGTGACACCTTTAGGTGTCAGGCCAGTCAGGTTATTCTTTTACCTTTCTGCAAACTTCAAAACTCCTCTCTTTTTTTTCCTTTCTTTTCTTTTCAGGGCACAGTAGAGTTTGGTACATGTTAATCTTTTAAACAGATCTTTTGCTCTTCTGTAGTCCCCCATAACATCCTGGGGCCTTGTTTATCTATTTGCTTTGATTCTTCTTTGTTCCTGGAAGCCAACAGCAGTTCCCAGATGATCAGCTGAGAGGCATAACTGCTCGTCAAAATGCTGGCAGAAGTGGTTTGGTTTTTCTACATGATGAAACACGAAAAATATAAAGGTTTGAAGTTTACTTGTTAGTATAATCTTTTCTTGAGGAGCTTATGGCATTAAGGATATGCTCACTCAAAAAGCATTTCAAATGTCTATTCACAACCTTCACAATTGTTTACATATTCTAATCAATTTATGACTTAAAGCTATAGACAGAAAGAATGGCTTGAGTGAACTGATAACATCTCAAAACAGCCTGCTCTTTCCTTTAGCCTGAAATAAACTTTTCCTGTTACATATGGATAGATTGGAGAGGTGCTGCCTCTTTTTAAGATGACATAAAAAAATTCAAACTCAAACCAGTGCTTAGTGCTTTCTTAAATCATTTAATGCAGACCTTACCTGACATGAAGTGTGCTTTATATCTTTAAAGTGCCAGTGCAAACTAAGTAATTAATCCTCACAAGATGGGACAGGTCAGTAATATCATACTGAGATAAACAGGTTAACATTAAAAATCAGAGCTACCTCAGTGCCTCAAATGGCATCCTGGGCCCTTCTGATTATGTCTTAAAGACTTCAAAATCAAATGCTCTCATTTGGCATGTAATAAAATTATTTGATTTTGTGCTTTAAAAGAGCTCTAAAAATTTCTGAGTGGACTTTGAAAGAGAGAGGACTGCTTTCTTCTTTTTGTACGTTCATTCTGTTAAAGAAAAATATGGAACTCTTGACACCTGTCTTGCTACTTTGTTTTCAAGATTATGTTCTAGACAATTTGACCAACACAACTTCTGGTACTTAGCAGTCTTGAAGAGTAGGCCACTTATGTCTGAAGGCTGTTTACAGTGTAGTGGAAACAAGAAATATGCATGAGGCAATTATGGCCTGAACATTCTCTTTCTAACTCACAACAGGTTTTTTCTCACTCACTTCAGGCAAAGTGTTAAAGTGCTGCTCTGCTCCTGCCACCAACTCTAAAGTTACACTGCAGGATTTCAGGTTTGATTTCATCATTTATTAATTTTTCAGTCTTCAAAGAAAGGCATTTTGCTAAATGCCAGGCTCCTCCCGGTGCCTCTTCAACACTTCTGTTATCTTTTCATGTAACTTTCCCAACAATCCTGTAACTAGAGGATGGTACCGCTGACAGTGCACAACAAACAGACTCCAGCTCATCTTCCCACAGCTGTGCCACCTCTGCAGCAATCACCACATTTTAACTAAATTCACTGCAACTGGCAGCCAGGAGGGCCAACCATGTCCTGGGGGGCATCAAGCACAGCATTGCCAGCTGATCAAAGGAGGGGATTGTCCCATTCTGCTCTGTACTGGTGCAACCTCACCTTGCATACTGTATGAAGCTTGGGATACCACAATATAAAAAAGACATTAAGCTATTAGAGATGTCCAGAAGAGAGCCACAAGGATGGTGAAGTGTCTGGAGGGGAAGCCGTATGAGGAGTGGCTGAGGTCACTTGGTCTGTTCAGCCTGGAGAAGAAGAGCCTGAGGGGAAACCTCATTGTGGTCTTCAACATCCTCACAAGGGGAAGCAGAGAGGCAAGTACTGATCTCTTCACTCTCATGACCAGTGACAGGACCCAAGAGAATGGCATGAAGCTGAGTCAGGGGAGGTTTAGGCTGGATACCAGAAAAAGGCCTCCTTGGCCACCTGGACACACGGTTGGCTCATGTTCAGCCAGCTGCTGACCAGCAGCTTCAGGTCCTTTTCTGCCAGGCAGCTTTCCATCCATTTTTCCCCCAGCCTGTAGGTCTGCCTGGCATTGTTGTGACCCAAGGGCAGGAGCTGCCACTTGGCGTTGTTGAACCTCATATTGCTGGCCTTGGCCCATCAATCCAGCCTGTCCAGATCCCTCTGCAGAGCCTTCCTACGCTCCAGCAGATCAACACTCCTGCCCAACTTGTTGTCATAAAAACAACCAGAACGATTTATGTGCATCCACATTTGTAGACTAAAGCACATTATCCTCTTTGGCCTCCATCCTCTCACATCCACTATTTGCTCTGGGATTTACTGAATCTCTGCTTTCCATACATTGGTGAAAGCAGAACTATCATTTTGAATCTCTGATACAACTCTTTGTGAAGCTATTCCCAAAGTAACATTCACCATTTTCACACTATAGCCATGCAGTGATTTTCATTAACTGAGTAGACAAACACGTTCATTTGCTTAGTGCTTGTCATTTCCATCAGTTTGAAGTATCTGTTCTTAGGATGCACTACCTTAAAAACAGACCTACCATCCCACCGCGTAGATTGATTCAATTCTATTTTAAATTCTGGTTACAGGAATACATTTTTGCAAACTGGTACCAGTAACCATTAAACAGTTCTTATATAATCAGTCTCCTCATATCAATGCCCTCTCTGACACCATCAGTAGCAGACAAGCAATGTAAAATCCTAATGAGAATGAAGCAAGAGGTGAGAGAAAAGTAGAGATACTGACAGCTCTCTGTGGGGATCCTCCTGTGTATAGGTACAACGTTACACTGGGAATATTAATGCCACATAGATGTTTTTATATATAAATGCTAAAAAATAAAAAATGGGGTTGAAAAACATCAGAGAACATCAGAGAATTTATTCTGAATGTGAATAATTTTGTGCTCCACAGAAATCTGAAGATATAAATTCTATACATAGACTGAAACTGTGACTTCAAAGAATTGCTACAAATTCTGTCTCTGACAGCACACTTGGTTTCCAAATCTGGGTAATGCCAGTGTGTGGTTCATTCTTCAATAGATAATGAAAAGAGTGGGTTTTTATCAGCAAAAGCTACATCATCCTACAGTGCTGGAGCTAGACACATGCTGCTAACTCAAGACAGGGTATTGACAGGAAACTGCTGTGACAGATTTGTTTCCCCAAGCAAATATGACAACAAGGTGATGATCTCAAGCACTGCCTGATGCAGGGGAGTAAGGAAAACAAGAGGAAAAAAACCACCAACCCAAGAACAAGTCCAAAGAATTGGGAATTGACCACAGGCTCCATCAGCTTTTCTGTTTTAGGGATGATTGTATTTGTTTTGCTTTTGTTTTGGTTTGGTTTTTTCAATTTGCTTTCATTCCTCAAAAGGCTTTGGTCACAGATTGTTCTACTCAGAACTCATTATATTTCATCTTTTTTTTACCCAACGATGAAAAATTCTGCAACAAATGCATTGAAGGATTTAACTCTAATGCAGCTCCTCACATTACTGTTCTGCAATGCTGGCTTATAGTTTTTCCTGATGATCCTCTCAACTGTAGATCAGGGAAATTGTCCCTACCACTTTCCAGTTTCTGATGGTGGGTTTTCCCCTTTCACTCAGTCAGGATCTTCCTCTTCATCTTTCCCCTACTTAACAAGTTTCAGACTGAGGGCTCAGAGCTAGAGGAATGCTATTCTCCCACAGAAAATAAAAACCAGCTCCACTAAATAATGCCAAATAAGTCAGAACCAAAAGGCACAAACAAGTACAGACCTTTTGTCCATTAAACAAGATCATCACCCATGAGATCAATTATCTGGGCTGCAGAAATGCCCAAACTGGGCCATAAAAGCAGACACAGTCATTAGCAATTTGCTCTGTCCAAGAGCTGAGGAGGCAGATGGTGCAATTGAAGTCGAGCGATCCCAAGAAGAAGTGGGGCCACAAGTAACTGTGCCACAGATGGACAGACATCAGAGCTGGCCCCACGTCAGCAGTTCAGACCCAGATGGATTTATTCGCTCAGAAACAACACTGCTGAATGCAACTTCCCTGCCTTCTAGGGCCAGCTCATCTGTCCCAGTCAATGCTGGGTGTTAACGAGCCCTTGCAGACCTGAGCTGTCTCTGCTCTACACAGCAGTCCCTCGCAAATCTTGGCATCAGCCCCTGTCACCCCCAGGGTGAACAGAAATTCTCTACTGTTTGAGGTGCTTCTGCCTCCAGAGCCACAAGTCACAGAGAGCTGGTTATATACTCAGTTATTTGCATTGCTCCTACCCCTAAACAGCTTGACTAGGGAATAGAAATACTGTTAGCCAGAGGGAAGGTCACCATCTCTCTTATAACCCTTTCTTAAAGATTTTTTTTCAATATTTTTAAAACATAATTTTGTTAAAAAAATTTATACACAGCAATATAATTTTGAAAAACGGTCAAAACTTAATGACAAGGACCCTTACTCTGCTCTATGCTTTGAAAGCACCAGATTGACAAACATGCTTGTACAGTGTCTTCAGCAAACTAGCAACTGGGAGGAATGCACATATTCAAGAGCAGAGCCCAAACCCTACTGTTCTTAACCCTTTTTGAAAGCGTCCTGTAGAAGAGGTTCAAGGGTGAAATCAGCCCAGCTGTCTGGGCAGGTGAAATGCCATTGGTGCCATGAAAGTAAGCCCTTTGTGCCTGGGGCTAATAGCTTTAGGTAGTTAGTAATGGTTGTGCAGAGCAAGAGAGTTTACTGCCTGGAAGTTTTGTGCTTATCCTAATATGGAGCCTGCCTTGCCTCCTTACCCACATGATTTATATTCCACCTTGGAGAGGGGAGGTCATGTTCCTTCCTGAAAAATAACTGCCTTTCTACACCTTTGATAGACTCATATTAATCATGCAGTTTAGCATTTTCTTATGGTAACACATGAAAAATAATTACATGTCCTCAGACCACGTGAAAATAAAAGGAATTAATAGGCATTATCTGCCCCTTGGGTTTTGTATTTACTTTCACAGCTCTGCCCTAACGAAACACTGAATCGCTCAGATTCATGAAAGCTAAATAACTTTGCTTTTCATAAACACAAAGAAGTGCCAGTCCTGTCTACAAAACTAGGTAAATGCAGAAATACATGATCCACCAATAATTTATTTGTTCTAATTTGACCATTCCAGGATTCTTACTGGTTGTCTTCCAAAAACAACTTCAGTGTGGTTTAGTCACAAAGACTCCAAATGCAGGAGTATCAACAGGTCTCATATTGGAAATGCTTGGGTTAACTGAAAACAAAGTTTGCTATCCTCTGGAGAAAACATATCACTCTTTTCTTTGTCTTCAGACCTAGAAGATGAGATGAAAGCCTGTCTTCCCTTGCTTAAAATACTAAAATACATGTTACTAAACGAAAAGAAAAACATTTTGAAAATGAAAGTAAATTAAAACTACCGAGGGACAGATCTATTTTACACTCTGGCAATTTTCCTGAGGTTTTACTTTTAATGTTTATTGTTTAACTTCATAAAATTGAGTAACTAGCATAATAGCACCTCAAATGCCTGAGAGAAACAGCCCATTAAAATATGAAGCATCTTGTTAATAAAATACACTCATCAGAATGCACAACAATTCCCAATAAGCTTGTGTAGTTTTAAGGGTAGTAAACATTTCCAGTGATCATCAGCAAACCCAAGTTTTCTTCAATGGTTTGTTACATCAGTCCTTTCAAAAAACATCTTGACAACATAGTTAAGCAAAAAAGAAGAAGAGAACATTTCAAATATGGTCAAATTGTTTCATAAACTTCGGGGGGGTTGTAGAGTAAAGATGCAAGAAAATCCTGGCTGTAACATCACAATTTTCCTCCTCTCATTGATGCCAGCTTCTGCTATGCCAGCCTGGGAGGCATAGACAGAAGAGTTTCACCAACTACAAGGCAGACTGGAAGAAATGCTCAGTTTTTTAAAAGAGAAAACAAGCATCTCAGTTTTAGGTAATATTATGCTCCAGGTACTGTTGAATCTTTCGAGGAAAAAAAACGACCAACTACACTAAAAGAGCATTTTTCCCCCTCCAGATCTTATGTGCAACATCTGTGAGATGAGGAAAAATTCTTACCTGTACCACATCTATGAAGGACCAAAAAGACCTGTTAGTTTCTTTAGTTAGACACTACTAGTTTCTTTGAGGTTAGCAGCTTTATCAGTCTGCCATCACAGATTATTCCAGCAAACTGAAAGCTTTGTCTCCAGTGAAAACACACTACCAAACATTTCATTTTTGTTGCTATACAGCGAATGTCTGCTAAAGATGAGGAATTGACCACAATTCCCATTTTCAGGACACCACATCTTCACAGTTTTTGCTTCCTCACAGGTTTCCAAAGAACAGTATTGCACAGGGCACCAGCAGAGCACAGAAGAATAAATCACATGTACTCAAAGCAAGTTTAGGATACTAGATCCAGAGAAGGGGAAATCTACCCTCTTCAGTTGACGCCAGACATAGGCTGAAATATCTCTAACATCAAGGCCTGGAAGTGAAGGATTTCATCAGAGGATTGTCAAGACTAATTAACAGTCTCCCTGCATGTCTTTGGTTTGCATGTCAAAACTGACATGTTTTGAAAGGTCTTAATTGTCAGAGGTCTGCTGCTCTTCAGAGTTCTGAGGATAAGAGAAAACAGTCTTTTTTAGTGTCAGCAGCATTTAACAAGTTAAGTTATGAGCTGGTTCCCAAGGTCTTTAGAAAACATGAGTCCTACTCATTATTGATCTCCCTGTAGAAAGTTATTTCTTCTATTTCTTTCTGGTTTATTTTATATAGAGACTGCTACAATTGCTTTTATCATTCCCCCTGGAGTCATTTCAGGTAAACTCTCTTTACTGGATATACTTGCTTAAATACAGCTTGCATTTGAAGGTCCTCTTTGAACATAGGCGCTGGACAGGGAAACTCAGGATGAAAAGAGCAAAGTTTTGGATTCAGAATAAGCTGTCTTAGTTACAAAGTAGCTGTTTTTCTGAAAATTACAATCTTCCACACATTGTGGAATCTATAGTTAATATATGCATCATTCTAATTTTTTCTAAAACATGCTGTTTCTCCATCTAAAAGTCACTTTTCAGCATAATGACCTTGACTTGGAATCTAATCTTCAAATTAACAAATGTTTTATTTAAAAAACTCACAAATAAAAGAGTAAGTAGCAGGTAAGTTTCCCCACAGAAAACTAGGTAACTTCTGAAGAATCATCTCCAACTTGGCACAGTTTTCTGTAATCCATTCAGGTAGGAATCGTTTTGTAATCCGTAACATTTGTTTAAGCATTTAGGATAATCATTTTAGCTCCATTTCTGAAGAAATATTAAATGTTAAAATGAATAATATGCTTTAGGGACATATCATCCCTCCTCTAGAATTCACCTTGAAATTAGCCAGAATGTTTGAACTTTGCAAGGTGTTGTGGTTTAAATCCAGACATCAACTAAGCCCCACACAGCCACTATCTCACTCTCCCCTGGCGGAAAGAACCAGAAGGGTGAAAGGGAGAAAACTCGTGGGTTGAGATAAAGACAGTTTAATAGGGAAAGTAAAAGCCATGAGCAAAGCAAACCAAGGAATTCATTCACCACTTCCCAGCAGACGTCTCTGTATTATCAACACTGTTTTCAGCACAAATCCAACATATAGCCCCACACTAGCTACTATGAAGAAAATTAACTCTATCCCAGCCAAAAGCAGCCCACAAGTCAATGTAAATCTGGTTCAGTGTATGATATCAAAATGATGATTTAAGGACACTTCAAAGGATGACTGAAAGCTGATTAGTCTAAATTTTGTTTAATTTATTTTTCCTGTGCACTGAAAGTCATCACAGTTTCCTCCAGTTGCTGCTACATGAGTGTTCTTCAGGAACATATTTCTCTAGCTAAATTTTGCAATTAAAAGAACAGAATTACACAGGTATAGGCTACTACAAGTTTTCCAGGCATACTTGAAGCTTGCAACCAGTGCATTCTAAGACAGATTTACAGGTAATATCCTATTCTCTGTCCATCTCTGTTGCCCTCTCACCAAATGGAGCCAACCTGCTGGAGCCATACGAATGCTCCAGCTGTTTGAGAGAGAAGTTCAGCACAGCACAGCCCCATCTTGCACACTGCCTACATTGCCAGCTATGCTTCCTCATCAGAAAAGTCTATCTTAGACGCAGTTGCTCAGAATGGTGTATTTCATAAGCCTTAAGTCCAAACCCACCTTCCTGAGGTCCTTGTTTGATCTCCAACCACTGCACGGACAACAGAATTTCACCCAGTGGGAACCTGTTTTGAAACCAATGACTTAATGGGTTGTAGCAAAACATTATCTTTCAGATAATAATCAAATTTGGGTAACAGGTATTTTCCCTCTGCTAAGCTTATTTTAAAAAAGCCCTTTCTCTTCTTCCTTTTCCAGTTGGTTGATACAGCATGCAGGAACTTCACTGATTTGCTGCTGCCCATAACAGCTTTTAAGAATAATGAGCCATCCAAGATTTGGGGTTTTTTCCTAATCTAATTAACAAAGGAAGAAAACCTGAAGGCCCCCTTGGCTTTTGATTCTCTTTTCTTACAGGAAGGTATGCTACCCCAGTACTTCATGGATTCTGTACAAGAAAAAGAAGCAAACTTGAGTAGTGTGTTTTTCTGCCTCTGCTACATTTTCAGAAGCCTTTGCTGTTCCAGGTGCCATCCAGAATCCTGAGTTGTACAGCTAAGTGTGTAAAAGGGTAATTTTAGCATGTGTCCTCTATTCACTAACTGATCACATAACAAGTGGCGTGTTTCTGAGAGGCCATGAGAGCTCCCTGAGCTGCGGGGCTGAGTGTTCACACACAGCTACACCATGCATAATGCCAGCAAACATCATGTCATTTGTCCAATTGTTACAGGTACTGGAGCAGAATACTAAAAAGGAAGTCAAGGAAGTCACCTGCTTTTGTCTGCTATTTATACAGACACATATGTACACAAAAATAGAGTATATAAGCCAACAGTCAATAAACTAAGTACAACATACAGCAATGCTAAATGCAAAGCAGGCCATGTGAGTCAAGTTATTATAATTTAAAATGTTTCCGTCCTCAAGAGGATCTGAAAGAAACAGGATGTAGTAAGACTTTACTAATGAGACACCTCCCCTCAATACAGAAGGCTTTTTTTTTCCTGCTCCAAATTCTTTCTTTATTAGTGCTGAGGTGTCCAAACACTTGGTCAGCTGTACCACATTTTAGGTTGCATCTATTTTTTTCCCAAAGTACAACACCAACAACTACCAATAAGCTGCCTCACCAGATGTGCACTGTCAGTCCCTCTTTATTCCCTTGTTCCGTGCTCCAATTCTTCTGCAAAGGTTACCTAAGCAGCAGAAAACATATAAGCAGGACACTGTCTGCAGTTCAAAATAATCACTGTCTAGTTCCTGCAATGCCAAGACAGCAGAGTAACATAATACTCATTAGTAAATGAAAATTGCACTCTATACTGCCCTTGCAGAACAGAGTAATAGCAGTGTTGGTGCTTTTCCTGGCAGGACTGCATGGCAGAAGTAGAGGCAAAAACACATGGCAGCACTGATCATCTAGAAGAAAATTTTGATGGGTTAGGCCAGAACAACCAAACTACTGCTACTGAGAAGACAATTACAAATTGACATCCCCCATAATTATTCCTCTCACTATCTGCTGCAGATCAGCAAAACCCTCATAGTTACTGTACACGCAGTACTTCTTAAATATATGGCATGTGGAATGTACAACTCTGGTTCACTTTACAAGATGATTGTGAAAAAATATTTAAAATGTATTTAAAAAACAAATTATTATTTCAGCAGCAGGATTTCGTATGGAGCCTCAAAAAAGTCTTTTTTGACAAACTACTTTATTCTTCCACAGCAAATTACTTCAGCTTTATTTCAGTAGAGGCTATTCCACAAATGCAAAGAGTAAATGAATCCCAAAAGCATTACAAAACTTCCGCTGTAAAAATGTAAATGGATTATCCCTCCATTAATATCTCAGTAAACAGCAACACTTTAGAAGCAATCACTCTTCTGTTGCTCACAACATAAAAGCCAAATGATATTTTCTTCATAAATCATCTGGCTATTACAAGATTAGTGTAAAAAGGGGTTGGGTGTAAGACAATCAAGTCTTTAGATCATCTTGGAAGCAGGTTTGCAAATGGCATATTGGTATTTTCATCTCTTCTATGCTGCAAGTGATATTCAACATTTGTTCATATGACTGTTTTAGAAAAGAGCAGACTTCTGCACTAGATTTTAAGTGCTGCCACCCTCTTATGTCTACTTCATTGTTATATAATAACAATTGAAAATATAAAATAACTTTTAACAGTCTTTTATCACAGCTGTCCTGTAGCATCTTTATGGAAGTATTGTGACTCCTGCTAGAGTGGGACCAAGATTCAAGTTCAGTAAAGAGAGAATGAAGAATAGCAGTGTTTTAAAACAGATTTGTGACTCTGAGACCAGCACCAAAACAAATTTCTTAATAGAAGAATCAGTTCCAGCAAAGAATTTTAAATACAAACACCCCACAATGGACAGGCAGATGTTTATTTCTAGGATTACAACAAGTTATACATCCCTCTAATGCTAATTTTTTTCTACCCACAGTGAAATGAGAAGGGTAATTTCTCTTTCTTCTATATAGTTGATCCAGCTAATTTCTGATCACCCACTTTCCACTTCAGTAATATTCTTCCATGTCTGTACCCAAAATGAAGACACACATTTTGTGTTTACTTTCAATTGCATCAACCATCTAATTTGTACGTACTGTGCCGCCTTCTCTCTTTATTCTGGGGTAATGCACTGGACTTCATATCCATGCTACATTGCTAGCCTCAAAATTTGCCTCCCTTGCAGCACCGGCGTTACTTCTCATGAATTGTGGCTGACATGAAGATGTTTAGGCATGCATCATTTAACTTGCATTTGTGTATGCACAAACAGCCAATTAATACACAGACACACAAGCATGCAAAAAGAAGCCTCTCTCTCCACTGGAACCTATTGCCTTTCTTCATTTTTCTCAATCCTCAGCTTTACCTTCCCTTGCAGCAATTAAAAGAGGTAAAGTATTTCAGGACAAAACTACTTGGAGAGAAGCCATAACGTTTATTAATTACATCAATATCCAGCCGAGGTCTGTGCGCACTCAGTTTTACAGAAGTATCGACACAATCACCTCGATTCCAGTACCACAATATAGGTCCTCTGCTGCAATTACTGCCAAGTGACTGTGAGTCACTCTGTCGAGGGATGAGGGACCAGTGCTGGCCGTTGACCACCTGGGCACTCATCCTCACTGGGCCTGGATGCAGTCTCCCAGTATATGTTAGAGCACCATGGATACTGCTCTGAGTTGCACCAGCAGGCAGGAATCAGCAGACACAGGGAAACCTATGCTATGTTCTTTTCCAATTAGTCATCTTATTAACACAGGCCACAGAAAGAGGAATGTGTACCAGACACGATGACAGAAGCTCTATCTTATCAGGGAAGTTGCATATGGGTAATACAATGGAGCAACCTCCCAGGGGCTGAGAATGCCATAACGTTTGTTATTTGATTTTTGTATATCGTTAGTGCCACACTTAAAATACTAAACACTTTAGGCTTCCAATCTCCCTTGTTTATAATTTCTTTACAGTAAGAAAAGCATGGTCTTCTTACATATAGTAAGAAAAGCCCATCACTAGGCAGTATCTTGCCATGTAATGTAAAATTGCTGATCAAATCTATTTACTAGGTCAAGAAAGCTAAGTTATTTCTGCTACAGATGCAACACCAATCAGCCATACAACATTATACAACATATATGCAACATACAACATATTTTCATCCACTTTTATCCATCAGTCGATACACTATTTGTAAAGTTCTGAGTAGAATATATTTGCTGATAGTGATGCTCAAAAAGAAAAAGAAAGCACATATCTTGATTTTAGATCACAGGTTGTGCAGAACAGCGAGTAAGAAATTGTCTCTCCCTTTAAAGCATAAAGTAAGGAAATTTGGTATGTAAGTCATTGAGAGAGAACTTACAATGTCATTTTTACAGTCACTACTTCCTGATTCACTTTAACTGGACAACCGCAATTCTCTTTATACTGTATGATCTTTCTGAGCAAGGTTCTGTATTTGGAACTCTATTCTCCTTGGACACTTCTGTTTCAGATTCTCGAAGCACTGCAAACTTTTCCTCTTTTACTCTTTTTACTAATATTTCTAGACTATCTTCTCAAAGCCAAGCCCTTATAGAGAGGCATTCTGATGCTCTTACTCATGTGGATTATTTCTTTACCCATCAGTGGTCTAGTGCATCCATTCAGAGGGGAAAGTTCAGAAATCAGTGTCTGAACTTCAGTTGCCCCTCTTACTTCAATTGACCACCACATATTTGCTTTCCAAGATCCACATGATGCAGCTACAAGTATTTCCACTTTGAGCACTAATTTTAATGGTGCAGTTTCAAAACAGGTAAATGTTTGAAAATTCGACTGCTTCCTTACTGATAAAGAAGATTGCACCTCTTCATCTCCACAGAGCTCTTGGTCAGCACTGGATCTGGTTATCTCAAAATGAATGTTTCTGTGCAAGTTCACTAACTGATTGGTGTGTTCCCTGCAAGCCAGCTGCAATATGTAATTTTTAAAGAGATCTTTGCGTTAATAAGTTTCCCTTGTTACTGAAGACTACATGTACAGACTAAATCAGATTAGGAGCTTCTAAAGAATTAAGTAATTTCGCTAAATTAGTTTTGGAAACAAAATTCCAGCTAGAATATGTCCTAAAATGTTTCTTGTAAAACTATGCACTAAATCACCTAATGCATGATAATAAGGTTTACCGTGTACAGGTCATTCTGCCACGCAGGCCTAGGCAGGCATCCAGATTTACTAGCAACATACCCTTGAGCTGCTTTATTTATATGTTTCTGAAATTAGGAAAACTTAAGAATGTTGAACTCTGTGAACAAACTACTCATGAATGCAGCCTACACATACAATTTCTGCAGGACTGAACACAAAGGTGATAACTGTGCATAGACATTTAGACCTGCTTAACAGAATGCCTGGGGGTAACCCCAAGGACTACCCATGAGAGTAAAAGTACCACATGCAGAGGTTTGTGGATTGGAGCCACTGCATGGATTTGAACCGTGTGAGCCTACTGCTCTCACATCTACCAAGTTTTACACTGGCAGAGCTCTGCTTCATTCAGGCACTGCTCCTCACCCCCTTGGGACTCAGACTTGGCAGCTGGGAAGGAGGCTCCGCAGCCCCTGGCAAAGGCTTCACTGCAGCTCCCCTCGGAGTCCTGCAGACATTAGCTGCCAAGGAAGTGCTGCATACATAAATCTCAGCTGGCTCGGGAGTAGGAAAGCAGAGTTTCAGTAATACATAACAGCCAATGATATTGTCACACATCTTAGTTTTGTGTTGTTTGTTGCTTGTTTGTTTGTTTGTTTTATTTTCAAAATTCTATGTTCTTTAAAATTTTTAATTGGTGATGTGGTAAAGAAAACATTGAAATTACCTGATGAGGTATTTCCAAGTTGAAGTAGATATAAAAGGAAAAGGGTATTGCATAGTTTGTCAAAGGAAGACGCACATAATTCTTACTAGATTGTCTATTGAAATTTGTATTAAGAAACTCCTGAAACTAATTGGTATAATTTCTAAATGGAAGTTTAAATTTGCCATAATGAAAGAGTGGTGAAGTTTGAAATAACAAAGAAAGGAGTGCATTTAATACTTGCTGAAGGAAGTTAATCAGCTGTGGAATAATAATCTTTACTTCTGCAGAATTGCTAAGTATGTGGCAGGACTAATCAAATTTTGATTACGTCTTTATCAGCAGATTCCCCCTAAGAGTCTTGAGGAATGTGTGTGCACCTCAAGGAGAAAAAAAAAAAAAAGCTGAACTTAGAACCTTCATATTCAGTTATTTTTAAGGAACACAAGTCAGAAAAAAAGCAAGCCAAGATTTTAAAAAACTGATCCTGTACTTTCACACTGGGAATTTTAAAGTTGTCAAGACTCTCAAAAAAACACATGCTAAGTTTGGAGGGCCATGGTAAAAGAGCTCTGGAGGAAAAAAATAATCTGTTGATAAAACTGGCTGGCAAGTAATGCCATGTAGGAAATCTCCAATGAAAATGGAGATTAAACTTTCAGAGTAAAGAAACAACCCTCTCTGAACATGCCTTGATTTATTCTAATGCCTACCATTGTCTACAGAACAAAGGAAAGTGAAATTTTGAGGTCAGAATCTCACCATTGCCTCATGGATGTGCAGCAGGGAGCAGAAGATTGTTTTAGTGCATACTGGTATAAATGAAAAGAACAGTAAGGCAAGTGGAAGGTGAAGGAGCACCAAGACTTCTGACTTCTGCCCTTTTTTTAATTAAATATACATGAAATTTGCAACTGAGGCACAGCAAGATGGTTTTGAAAATCATACAGTACTATGGATTTAAAAAGGTTGTCAAGACTGAGTCTTTCTGCCTGAGAAACTATGATCTGTCTTAGACCATGAATTGGGAAATACCTGTCCAAAACAAATAGAGGCAGCAGACTGATGCTACCTGCAGCATTGAAAAAAGTCCTAGAGGCACAAACCATGAAAGAAGACTATGAGGTGTACAGACTTCTCTGCTGTAACAGGGAGATTCATTGCATAGGAAACATGGCAAATAAATCTACCGCCACCATCTCCCCCAAAAAGGGAGACTTTGCAAGCAAAACACAGAACTAGCAGTCCCATCCCAGGAAGTCTGCACTACCAACTATCCCCAGCAGTGCACGTCCTGCAGTAAAACAGTTTTCAAATTTGTTGTCTGATTTGGACATAGCTGCAGCGGATTAACATTAAAATGTCTCACTGCAGCCCTATTCTTAAAAAAAATTAAAGACAGAACCAAAGACCCATTCAAAGTAATAACAGTAATCACAGTATCACACCTATGCCACTAATTTGCCCCTAAATTGAAAGATAAAATTATTATGTTTTAATTTAGCAGTAATCTTTATTAAATACCACCATTTAGAATTAAAAGCAACATTGCAACTGAAGACAAAAACAGCTTTGAAGTAAGATCTGGAGATAAAGTGTTATTCAAAGGCTGTGAGGGGAAAAAAGCCATAAGAGAGAATTTTTGATAGCTGGAGAGCCTGAGTAAACAAACCCACTGTCAGAGTGAGGAAGGGAAAGCCAAGATAAGAAAGAAAAGTGTGAGCCGGTAGCGGAGTAGGGGCACACTGGGTAAGCAAGACAGAGAGAAAAATGCATAAAGAATCTTTAAGAGAATTTTATTCATCTCGCACAAGTTAGGTGTGCTTGTTAGAAACTTACTAAAATAGGGTGATACATAATTGAAAATACTGTATTTCAATAGTTTGATAGGTTGCTGCACAGGCAACATAACCATTAATTATTTGAGCCCTTTCAATCAAAGATTTTATGCATGAAATAACAGAGTTTACACGGTTCACAGAAACATATCTAGGCAAACACAGAATACAAAAAAGCACCAGAGAAACCTCAGCATTGTGAGTGAGCCACCAATTAAGATGCCATCACTTTAAAGGTACTGTAAGCTTCCAACCTTGCCCATGCCACTAAAGGATGTTGCACAGTGCTTCTGCAGTAGTTGAGCAGAATATCTTGCAAGATCAAGACCTTTGTCAATAAAGTATATCTATAACAGCATTAACTCAATAATCACTCTTCTTAGTAGAGCAGTAAGTATATTTTCATCTGCTAACTAATCTGCCTACATAACAAAATTACACAGCCTATATAGCCAAACTTCCATTCCACCATGTGGAGGGGTGCTAAATAAAATTGAGAACAAAAATGCAATAGCTTTTCCTAGGTTTGAGATTCGAGTTCAGTAATAGAGTTGAGTATGGTCAGAAGCCTGAAAGGATAGAACTCAATCAAAATCCAAGTTGCAATCCAGAAAACCTGGAGACTTCTGTGCTAGAGAGGACAACAGTTTGTCTCCCTTCCTGACACAGTAAGACAGATGGTATCACACATACACACATTCCTTTTATGTAGCAATCTATTGTACAAAAATTTATGGGTCACTCTGAAGAACATTTTGATCTTCTATCAAGATCGTTCATCTCAATAGGAGAAAGAATTTTTTTACATCGATAACAAGCATTTACTGGACTAACTTCACCAGGGGCATGGTAGAGACCCCATCACTGGAGGATTCCAAGATGTGACTGGACAGCATGCTAGATAAACTCATCTAGGCTCTCTTTCCCACAACGAGTTGGACCCAACCTGGGCTGCTCTACGATTTTCAACAAAACAGGAAATTTGAAATGTTAGAATGGTAAGAGATATTTTTGCAAAAGTAAAGTGTCACAGTTGGCTTGAGAAAGACACATGGGATGATCAACGCAACCTGCTACAGGACTTTGAGAAGGAAACATACTATTTCTACCTCTTGTTGAGCTCTCCATTTGAAACAGTTGTTATTTAATACACTATGAGGATTAAAATAATGCTGATAGTTATCTCTCTCATAGGATGTTACGAAGACTGATTTGGTCACGTACACTGTTTTAAAAATGCAATACAGAAGAATAATGTTATACATTATTAGCACTGGTAGAATAGTAACACAGTTTTATATTAACCCAGCATTTCAGAAACAGCTAGTAAATTGCTACTCAAAAGGTCTCTTCTCCTTCTAGTGTTCCTCCCAGATTTCTTCCAACTCCCAAGCTAGTTACTGAGCAAGTTGTAATGTAATTTTAAAAGACTAACAGACTTCCCTTGAGGAAGAAAAATCTGAAGACAAAACATCACAAGCCAGTTGTCCCATGAAAACACTTCTATGCAGACATACTTCAAAAAGTTGAAATAAAATGACAGTAGAGACAATGGTGTTGCAGGTACATTCTCAACTGTGTTTAAAATGACCAAGAAATGTGATCCTATATAGGAGGCCAGCTTTACAAGACTGTCTCCTGACTGAATTTAAAAATACGTTGCTAATGAAAATCTACAAAATAGCAAAAATTATCTTTTTCCTTACATGTTAATGTATTTTTCAATAAGAAATCATGTAGCATTAAAGCTATCGCTGTGATAGGTAATTACCTGAGCATCATAACCAACATCCTCTGTGTCATCAAAAGAAATAGAAGGCAAAATCAAACCTACCATCTAGCCATAATTTAGTGTTTCATGATTAAATTTATTGAGCCCTTTTTCACACTTGATTGATATACTTTGATTTCACAATTAAAGACAATTAAATTATTTGAAATGCTAAGCCATTTCCTCCACAGGAGTAAACTGGTACTGTCACCCTGTTTATCATCAGCCTGTTCAGGATGGTAGAGAATTTGTGTTACAGATTTCCTGATCCACCTGTATCCTTCTAGTTCTTGAATAAAACTCCAGCCTTATGGAGAAATGATTAAACACACGTGCCTTTGGCCCTCATTTTTAAGGCAGCTGGGCTCCTATTTCATTTTCATCACCATCACCTCCTCCATCTATAGTGAAACCAGGACACAGATGACCCCACGTTCGAACAAAACAAACTCTATCAAAGGAAGGACAGTCTTGTGGTCTAGTATTTTATTTACATCTCATTAAACTATTGGGCATTTCAATTCCCATTCCATTCTTCCCAGTTTTTGAAGTGCTGCACTGTGCTGGTAACACTAATGGTCCAGTTCAGTGTGCTAAGCTAGCCAGCAGTGCCACTGCCCTCCCACGCCTGGTGCCACAGCTTTGAAACACCACAGAAGTGTTGTCTTTAGACACAAAAGCTTCAGATTGTGCTCTCTGTAATGATGGACTCATCTGACTGATTAAAAATGTTGGCAACAGAGAAAATTCCACAGGTAATTTGACACAGATATCAGCACCAAAGGCAAATAAATTAATATAGAAATAAAGTGGGTAGTGATAGAGAATGCAAGGAAGATGGAGGGCTGGATTAGATCAACGGAGGTTCAGATCAGATATTTTGGCAGGTTGCCCAGAGAGGCTGCACGATCTCCATCTTCAGAAGTCTCCAGGAGTAAACTAGATAAAACCTTGAGTGGCTCAGTCTGAAATCAGTGTCAACTGTGCTTTTAAGAGAAGGTTGGACAGCAGAACCAAAATCAGGATTAGGTCTGTAGCCTCAGGGCATGGTAAAGGCTGGAAAATGAGTCAGGCAGGGGCACAGCCACATGCCTTTTGCAGCAACAGATTTTCTGGAAACAGGGATTTTTATCAAGGTTTGAAGACGTACAAAGAGAAGAATCTCACATAAACAGTTTGAATAGTTTAAACAACTTTAACGGCAATACTAGACAATATAGTTTTAAGCACTAAGAAATATTGTCAAATTCTTTAGAATTTTATTAGGTACAAAAATAATTAGGTTATAGAAAAGTATCAATGTTTAAAGATAATCACTTTAAAGAGCCCAAAATTCAATAAAAAATGTAATATAGAAGTTTACTATACAATTTGAATTCATGGCATATAAATCTGAGGTTTTTTTGCTGTATAAATTCTACCTGAAAAGATTATTTTGTCTAGACAGTTTTAGAGAAATTGTACAGAAAAAAAAATTCTTTCAGCCCTATTTTCTCTCAGTTCCATGACTGGCTAACTTGTACTCACACAAGTGTCTACCAAAATTTCCGGGCATCTTTGATTTTCTATGCAATAGTGCTACACTGGAAGTTATTAATAAGCATCATCATATGTAGACTGTGGCTAAGGTGATGTCAGAAACAGCCCTCTTTCAGATTGAAAGCATCAAGCAGTGGAACACTCATCTGTGAAGTGGTGGTTAAAACAGTGGGAAGATACTGTCCACACTGAAGCACAAAGTAAAGCCAAACCATAGACTAAGGGTCTTCCTTTGGGTTGATTCTAGTGGAATGGAGTGGTTATAGATCTTTGGATCCTATATAAGAAAAGTTAGCAGAAAACCAGCAGCTTTTGAGAAACCATAGGGAATAAGGAGCTGAGTGACCACAAGGGCAACAGCCAGGGTAGCACAGCTACCACTGGGAAGAGGTCCAGAAATCACAAGCAAAGAAACTGCCTTTGTCTCCATCCCTCCCGTGCTCACAGGCACAGAACTCTGCAGATCACTGCAGGGAAAGCAGTCACGCACAGATCTTGAGGCACCTTTCTAATAGAAACAACTCAACATGGTCCCCCAAGTCCCCCATTTTCAGACCAAGAAGAGGCAACACAAAAAGTGACCCAATTCTTAACAATTCTAAAAGGTTTATCTTATAAATTCTGAAAGCTGTGGGTTTACACAATGTTTGAAGAAGTCAGCAAGCCTCTTCCTGGAGTTTTTTCTCTAAAGCCAGTACCAATATTCCCAGTTCCTCAGAAATGTTGGGATATGAAAGGAGAAGGAATTTTGTCAGATAAAGCAGGAGGAAAAAAAACAGCAATTCACTATTTTTATTGTGCTCAAAAATGTACAAGTCCATTTGAATATTTAGAAAGGAACTGCACTGGAAAGTGATTCTTAAAACAAAACAAAACCAAACAACCCCCCCCAAAACACAGCAAAACCAAAAAGGATTTCCAGTTATGTTTAAAATGCAATCCATACCACTTCATCTTTTTTTCATGGGTGCTACTACATCACTGAGCAACAGGAGTGCAATGGGGAGTTAAGTGTTGGATGAAGAAGGGGACAGTGTAGGGATAACTACTCACTGTTACGACAGCTATTGATCCTGAGAACACAGGCATGACAGCTGTATACAGTATTTTTTGGGCAATGCAGTTCATCCATCATTTTCTCTTCCATCTTATCTCCAAACATACTGCCATTACCCAATTCCCATCAAGCTGTGCTAAATGAGTCTTTCCGCAGAAGCTTACAGGGCACGACCTGCTCCTCCTCTGCTGGCACCACAGACACATCTCTGTCTGTTTGTAGCCCTAACAACTTCCCACAGCCATCTTTAGCATCCTTTCAAACCAAATTCTGTCTCCTTTAGAATTTCAGGACAGGCAGACAACAGGGCAGTGGGGAGATGTTAAATGCAAATTAGCGGTGCTGCAGATCTTCCCCACCTCACTTTCATATCATCAGTACCTTCTCATCCCTTGCTTTTCTGGTTTGCAGTAGACTGTGTCTTGACTGAATTTACAAAAATGCTTGGAACAGTTACTGGTGTGACAGACAAACAGCAACCAAGTTTTTGGCTTGAAAAAGCAATTTCAAGTCTCTGTGTCCTAGCCATTTCTCAATTAGAGGAGCATGAAATGTATTTAAACACCACTTTTACAGCAGCAGGTTTTGATGCAATCAGGTTTCAGGAGATCTATTTTTAAAGTATGAAACAACATGAGAATTCAGGGGAAAAAGGGCAGTAGTCTGCAGCAAAAATGCACAGATTTCAAAGCCCTGGGAAAAAACAATTTCAAGTTACTGAATTACACCATAGAAGAAGACATGAACAACTGTTTTGAAACAGACCAAAGGCCTACATAGCCCTGGCTGCAACAGAAAATATCACACCATCACACCACATCCAGACACAAGTTAAACATTCTTGAAAACTGGATACCTAAAGTTAAAAACCAAGCCAATGTGCATGTCTAGTACGAGCCTCTAGTACTCTCACGGGCTCCAATTTCATTTTCAACACAAACCATTCCTGAGATGCATGCTGTTTCTATGTGTTTTTCATGTCTCAGTATATTCCTCTGCATTAACTCATCCAGTCCTCCCAGATGAACTTTTGGCATCTCTGTCACCCTCCTGCAAAGGGTTCCTGCTTGCTGTGAAGCTAGTTCTTAGTAGTTTCATTTAAGGCATGCTTCCTTCTGAACTAGGAGCCATGAAACCATCCTTCTCTACCCAACCTGTCCAGCCCACCCACAATTTTCTAAATCTCTTTCATACTTATCTACCAAATTGTCTTTATCAGAATTGTTTTCCTCAGTCATTTTTTTGCTCTGACTATTCCTGTAAATTTTCTCTGAATTTCCTGCATATCCTTATTGAAATGGAAATCCTAGACTGTGCACAGCTATCAGCCTACACACAAAAGGAGCATAAAAGCCCACAGCCTCATTTCCCTTCCCACATGCCATCCAGGGACTGGTAAAGCATCAGTAGAATGGTTGGAGCCACAGCCTCCTATTCTTGACCCTGAATATCAGCTTTCCAAAGATGAGAGTGGAAGCAACACAAGACTTAGGGCAAATTCATGTCAAGAGCAGCACAGGGTAACCATTTCCTTTGACAGGTCTCAAGATGACCCAGCAGGGATTTGGGGCTGCCCTCCAGCCCTAACCTGCCCCAAGGCACCAGAAGTGACACACATGCTTTGCAAATGCATCTCTCTTCCAAGGACAGGGCTGTGGATCCATCCCACTGACTATGCATCCAGATCCGCCTATGGATCTGACATCATGTTTATTTATTTCAGATGATAATTCCAATTATAGCACCAAATTATTCTGAGGGGGTAACAACAAAGATGCTGCTTTTGGTCCAACATGGATTTATTTCAAAGCAATTTCCAACATGCTGCTCAGCAGCAGAAGTTGTAGAATTGTACACCACAAGGCGGGCTGCCAAAACAGAGCTCTGCTGCAGCTGAGCAGGCAAAAGTTCAACATAAACAAAAATAAAAGAAAATGAAAACTGGGGGGAGAGGGATGGAAGGGGGCTAGGCATACAAACAGGCAAATGCCAGTGCTGAGAAAGAAAACCCTAAACCCCACAGAAACATTCTCAGCAAGGAGGGAGTACACTCTCATTTTAAAACACAGTGTAAAGAAGCATCCCAAAACTGGGCTTGTCCTAGCACTGCTAGAAGGAGAGCCAGTAGATTTTAGATTTAGTTGCAGCTCAGATGAGCTTCTTTGCATGCTCAGAATACATTTTCAGAAGGTAGGAGCTCAACCATCAGTGTGGCTGAAATTGAAGCCCCCTAGAAAGCAGGAGCAGAATTAATATCATATTTTCTAACTCTTAATAAAAGAAGAGCATTTAGCTCACAGGACTAATTACTTTCAAATTATGAGAAACTATTTAGTCACCTTTGCAACTTTGGCCTCTCAGATCTTTGTGCCATTCACTGGGAAAAGCAACAGATCTGTAATTTCAGAGAGACTTTGGAATTATCATCTCATATGATCCACACTCATAAAGTGGCTAACTCGTGTAGAACAGGTTGGGCTTTGCAGACAATTTATTTACTTTGACAACATCTGCTGTGTTTATACTGTAGTCAAACCTAACAACAAGTGTTTGCCAGAGACTGCACCTTGATGGGTCCTGTAGCCACAACCTAGGAAGCAGCACTGAAGGATGAGCTGCTGAAAACCCTGCTGGAAAATATGGAGAGACGGATTCTTCAGGCTGATCTGCAGTGGTAACAAAGAACTGAACTCTCCTCAATGCTCCCAGGCCAGTAGATTAACTGCTCTGGTAAAATAAGGGCCATTTTTACTGAGCTGTTATCATCACTAGTTGCTATTTTGTGGTGTTAAAACACGGCACCTCAGCAGAAGTTCAATTGAATTTCAGGGAAAAGGCACCTGAATAAGCACTACTGCAACTGAGGAGCCAGACTGAGCTCAGGGAGCACTGGAGTGAAAGGTCTCAGGTTGTCTTAAGGACGTGGCAGGAATTTCTCTTAAAAAGTGTCAGGTTAACATATTTTATTATGGCTTTCCTATCAGCTCCATACATGATTTAGATAGAGCTTTTCAGTCTGTTGCCAACAGACCACTGAAATGATCAGAGGAAAAAAAACACGTGCTCAAATATAGAATCAAAGTGTGAAAGAAAAAAAAAACCACAATTGAGCAATTATAGTCCAAACTTTTGTTGACAACAAATGAAAAAAAAAATCCCACTTGAGGCAACACTACCCAAGATGAATGGTGGCTTTTTCTTTTCATTCTCTCTTGATCAAGCCTTTGACTAAGAACAGACTAGAAGCACTGGTAAGAAAAGACAGGGTAAAGAACTAGATTACAAAAGTTGCTGTTAAAAAATAGATAGAAATAAAATCCAGCAACATAATAGAGTTCACTGCAGAAAAGTCCTTCACACCATCTCACAAAAGATGAAGAATTTTGCTCAGCACAAACACAGTAAACAAAAGCTGGAATCTTCCCAACGGAACCAGAAAAAACAAAACACTTTAAATATTATTATAGCATAAAAGCCAGCATTAAAGTCAACATCATGAATACAAGCTTACTCTGACCTTCACATCTAAAAATATATAGTGTTAATAAAGGGTCCTTGACTCAGACAGCAGAAGTTATTAGTCAAGAAAGACAACTGAATTTGGAATTACTGACAAGATCAGGGCTGTTTATCTGACAGATGACAATAGGACTAAATAAATATACACAATATGGTGGAGGTTAATTAGGAAGTATTTTTCACTTGCCCTCCTAATACAGAGTCAAACAGAACCAAATCACATTTCAGATTTACACTTTAAAAATCAGGTGGATAACCTTTAGGGCTCAATGGCACAAAATACTAGTGATGACAAGAACCAAGAGGATTAAACTGCAACGGGATACATACACAAATAATCCGCACAGTTACAGTAACGAGCAGTAACTAACAGATGGAGATTAGAGAAACATTCTGTAATGGAGATATCATTTCCCAACAGTTTAGGGAATGATTTCATACACCACCCTCTGTAGCATCCTCGTCTTGCTACTGCTAGCTACATGACACTCAGCTAGGGGGACACTCTCTGGATTACTCCAGCACTCCTTAGGTCTTCAGGACTATTCTGCTACCAGAACTGCTCAGTGGCAGCAGGTATGAGGTACATGACAGATTTTCCACCTGAAGTATGTGTGTATCCTTTAAGGCATGCTTGGGCTGTTATCAAGCAGCCTTGATTAGAGAAGTCAAACTTCTACAGTTAAGGTAAACTTTTTGTAATTTCACTTAGCTCACTAAATCACAGAATATTCTGAGTTGGAAGGGACTCCACAAGGATCATCAAGTCCAGCTCTTAAGTGAATGGCCCATACAGGGACCAAACCCACTACCTCATCATTATAAGCCCCAGGTTCTAACCAGTTGAGCTAGTCTCAGTTCACTTACAGCCCTTAATAATGCTTAAGCAAACTGGTCTTCACTGTTTAGTCATTTGCGAGGTTTTTTTCCCATTCTGCCATTACATCTTTTAATGTCATATAAAAGTTATTAATCTTGGGAGGTTTTTTTTGCAATCCAGGAACAGACTGCAGAAAAGAACAAAGGCCAAGAACAGTACACCTTAATTGCATCTTTGTCACACTATATGAGCAAACTCACAGAGCCTCTTCCAAAAAAAATATATTCCTTTTTAAGACAGGGTCTCCAAAAGGTAGTAAGATTCTTTGTAAAGTATCCTGTATCCTTCAGTAATGGAAATGCTGATAGCCCTGTCAGCATCTTCAAGTGACTGTCAATGGCAACCAGTAAACCAAACAACAAGGAACCTGCTTCCTAGCCAGAAAAAACAGGCATGATTGCAATACAAAGTGAAAGTTCAGCTTGGCAAAGTCAAAGTCAGCAATAGTTAGTTCCTCTGCCCTGCCTTCCTTCCTAGCTGCATGCTTGCAAGCGTTGACATTGTCACATCTAGGGGAAAAAAAACCCCACATTCTTAGTTACAGCCTTAGCTGCTCTTTCATGTCCTATACTTCATTGGTCTGGTGCTGCAGTATGAAAAAATTTGATAATAAATCTATATTTTTACTTGTCCTTAACAAAGTTGGGCATGATTGATGTTTCAGTCAGAGGTGAGCAGCTTTCACAATGCATAAAAATGTGGCTAAGCAGAGTGCAAGTGTATTGCTACAACATCTAGGTGCCTTCTGTAGTTCCAAAATACCAGAAAACTGGGAGGACTTCTGAATGCAACTGTAACGCAAATCTCATTATTAACTACCACTTTACTCTACTGAGCAAATATCAGCACGTCCCTCCTGAATAACAAGAGGATTTCTAACAACAGTCATCGTATTTCTTAATGGAGAACTGAATTCACTGGCAATAAAGTCCAGGTTCCTGGAAGAAAAATTACTCTGTGCTCTCTGTAGACAGACTGGCTTTTAATGAGCAAGGGAACCACAAAGGGCCTGATCCTAACCCCACATAAGTCAATGGGATGGTTTCTACTGACTTCAGTGGGCTTTGGATGGAGTTCTGAGGTCCTGATTTTGCATTTGTCACACTGTCAGCTTCACTGAAAACTGCAGGGAGTTTCACTGTCACTCAGAGAAGAACATTTTTTCAATAACTAATATTATCCTTTTCTCCAATGTGGAAAATTTCCCATTATAAGGAGGAAAAAGGATAATAAATTGTTGAGAATTTCAGATTGTATTTTCAACAAAAGGACTCTTAGAGATGACGCTCAGGAGAAACATCTTGTGCCAACGCTGACTGTGAACAAAATGCAGTTAAGTACTCCAAATGTATTGTCTTTTCCACTATAACTTACAGGTGTCTTGCTGATAGTGTATTTTATTTTCAAGTCTACTTATTCTAGTAATCATGTTTTCCAGAATCAAAATGGTCTCTTCATGTGGAAGTGGTGGAATGCGTTGGAACACACCACTACACTAGAATAGTAATTTACCGTGGATAACAGGTTACATGGGATGTTTTAATTTACAATCTATAATATACTATTTAAAGACACAACATTTCCCCTGATATGGTATTTTTCTTTCTACTGTTGTGCTTTGCAAGACATTACTTCAGTGTACGCCTGACCTACTCATCACTTACGTTCTTTAATCACCTTAACAAATTACCTGTAAGCTTTAAGTACACAATTCTTCAATTAAAACTAATAGCCATGATTGCAGCATCTCTATGGTGCTGCTGCACTCTGTTGACTCTACACCATGAAAACAAAGCTGGGGTCAATAAACAAGTGTTCTTCAGAACTGAGCACAGCACTTCCTCCATTTGATAGTCTGACCAGTCACAGATTTTGTCTCTTGCCCATCAAACTTGCAACAGCTTTGGCTATTTGGTTATGGCAGAATATATGCATATATGT